>NC_088344.1:27197500-27497500 GCF_036884655.1 Musa acuminata AAA Group | reverse complement strand
TATGAAAAACTCATCCTTACATATCGGATTGATCGAGATTCTAATCTCAATATTTAATCCATCTTATCTTTGCGAACATAAATAAATATTATCATAGAGTTAGTTAACTAGCCTCTCTTAGCATATCGTAAAAAAAAAATAATAATAATATTTTTAAAAAATAAAGAGGAGAAATTGTATTGAAATATGAATTAATAAACTATAGTCATTTACAATTCTATTTATAGAGCCTAAAAAGCATCCTAAATGTCATAACTGATATTGTTGTAAGAGACATCCTTTCATTAAAATATATTTTATGCATATCAAGATTATTTTTACATAATTTTAATTTTTAAAATATAATACTAATAAAATTATATTTATTTTTAAGATAAGATCATTGGAAAAACTTTTTATTTTTTTCTTTTTACCTGGAAAATGATGACTTCACTAGATTATGTAAAAGACTCAGATACTTTTCTCTCCCTTTATCGAAAAAAATAGAAAAATATCAATAAACCAAATACGACTATAATGATATATTAAATAATAAATTAATACTTTTAATTAATATCTTAATAAATATAGTATGAATTATTAAAAATATAATAGTATTGTCAAGAAATAATCATATAGGTTGTTGTTATTAGATATCAATTTAATTTTCCTTAAGTCATTTTTGCTATTTTTGACATAATTTTGATTAAAATGTGTTAGAACGGATAAACGAGCAAAAAAATTAAATTAAATTTATAAGTTATGAAATCCATAAAGTAGATTAGAAAATATTTATAAAGAGTATAAAAGAGTTTATAAAAGGTAGAACCAAAATATATGAGATACATTGTTCTTAAAATAGATTCCACTACTTCATAAATTTATAAAATTATTATAATTTTATTTAGCTAAGGTAATTAAACTCCAAATCAAAAACATTCTACATGAAACCTTTATAAATATTTTGTAGATTGTTTTGATAAAAATTTATTAGTTTTTTTACCTTTTCATCACATTTTAATTTGATATGTTAAGAGAACTATTTAGACTTTGGATCACTTAAAATATATATATATTATTATCCACTTAGAATACTCTTTAAAAGATCCATAATTTGTGAAAGAGGTTTTGGGGGAGATAGATATAAGAGTATTATTATTAAATAAAAGTAGAAAAAATATCACTTCTAGAATTCTTTATTACAAATGATCATTAAATTAAAACTAGGATGCTTTATAAAGTGATATAATAAGCACTAAAATTAGAATGTCTTATGAAAAGATATAATAAGCCATGTAGAAGTTTTTGTTGTACAAAGCTGATTGCAAGCTTCTATGAGTACATTTTATGATCATTGGTATTCTTTTATATTACAAATAATGTTATTTTTATCATAATATGAACACCTAGAAAAGAGGAAAAGAGATGATCATATGAAACTAACCAGAGCTTATCCAAGTAAGATTTTCTTTTTAGGCAAGATTTTGATTTTTAAAATAAAATAATTGAAGGTAAAATCCATCAAACAAAATTACATATATAGCAAAAATCATCATACCACCTAAAATGGTATAAAATATATTGTGCATACTAGTCTAGATGTGGATCGGTATGCGAATTGCTTTTATTTTAAGTGATATAATCTAAATTATATATGAAAACCTTAGAATCACCATATTTCTCATTATGTTGTTGTCATTGGATGGTGCTTACCCATTAGCCATCATTTCTCTCTTTGGTACATACTCTCTTCTTATCCTTCTCTTTTTTCTTTATGTCATTTCTCACTGCTTTGTCTCCTCTTCCTCCTCCCTCCTTTGATCCATCTTCTTTCTTCTTTCTCCTGCTTCCTCTTCTTCCTTCTTCCTTCTTCCCAATCCAACACAAATTGATATATGACAAAAGCATATTATTGGATTCTCTTATATTAACAACTACATAAATGCTTTTATGTTCAACATGACCTCTTTTGAGTTTGGCTTCTCAAATTGGATTCTCATATTATTGGATACTTCAATCATCATCATTTTGTGTTTGTCTAATGATCTTATATAGTATAAGGTTTATATATTTTATTTTCATATACAAAATATTTAAAAATATTAAGGCCATATATAAGATGTTTAAAAATATTAAGAAAGACTAGGTTAAACAACATAATTGTTCCATTTATTTATAGTCATAGCTTGAAATATCCGAAAGAAAACCCATTAGAAAAATATATTTTCTATTAGTAACTCATTGCAAAATTACCATCATATTTGGTATATTTAGATGCTTTCTCTATTTAATAACATTTATTACTTAAGAGGAGTCTTGTCTAAGTGGAATTAGAATACTTTGGGTGATATTAATGCTAAGGTTGATATTAATAAGTTAGAGCTTCTAGATGTCATTGCTATTATCTTAAACAATGATGTTATAGAGTTGGGATCCCTTTATAATCACATTCAGACTCTTACTATATATGTTTACCTAAAGACTTGGGTTAAGATCAAGTTTAAATAGATTCAGAACGAGGATAAGGATATGAGATTTTATCATAATTTAATTATTGATAGATATAAGTAAAATTTCATTTATAATATTTAGAGTGACCAATAGTATATTTATCAACCTGAGCTTATCACTCATAAATTCATCTCCTTTTATTCTCAATTTTGTGGTGGAGATATGAATAAGCTCTTTTTTTATTTTAATTCTAAATCCTTTTAGCCTAATATGAATAGTATTCTTAATGATCAAGGTTATGAGTTAATTAGATACTTTAACAAATATAAAATATGTAAGTTTCTATGTCGTTCGACTTTAGTAAAAATCCTGGGACTGATGGATATAGTTTTAAATTTTATCAATACCACTAAGATACTAAAAAAGATTATCTTATTGAGGCTTTTAATTAATTATATTTTCATGCCTTTTTGTTAGTTGATTAGGCTAGAACCTTCTTTGTCTTCATCCCTAAATATTTAATTCCTAGAAAAATTTTATATTTTTCATCCCATTTTTGTAGGTAATGTGGTATATAATGTTTTGTCTAAGCTTTTGGCTTCTTATATCAAATATCTCTTGAATAATTTGTTTCATATTGAGTAATCAACTTTTCTCTCGAGTAGAAGTATTCATGATAATATTTTGATAGCTTAAGAAGTGGTTCATTCTACATTTGAAATAAGGGTAAGAGTCCTTTAGTTATGTTTAAAATTGATCTTGAAAAAGAATATGATCTTCTTTCTTAGGATGTCATTTTTTGCATTTATACTCTTTTAAATTATTTTATATAATTTATGTCTTGGATTAAAAATTATATTTCTATTTATATCTTTTTATATCTTATTAATTGTAAGGGCTCAAGGTATTTCAAGAGCAATAGGGGTATTGGGGACTATTATCCCCATATCTATATATCATTGTGGCCCAAATCCTTTCTTGCCTATTTCATAAGGCTATTGAAGATAATGTTGAATCTCAGATTTTGATGATGAAATCAATTGTCAATTATTTATCTAATCTGTGTGTTGAGATAAGTGTGCAGGATTAACTACGATGAAAGTAAGACATGCAGCAGGAGTTGCGCTGGAGTCATGACAATGATCACGTTGGGAGTTCAAGAGCTCAACGGAAGTTCGGACAGTCGTCGGAGGTTCTGCGGGAACAAATCCGAGAAGTCCAGAAGCTTGCCAAAGGAGCTCGTCGGAACTTGCCAAGTGGATCGTCGCAAGTCCAGGAGTTTGCCGGAAGTCCGCAGGAGGATCATCGAGGGTTCGTCGGATGATCGACGGAAGTTCGCCGGAAACTCGCCGGAAGAAGCGATTGACGCACCGGAGCAAGCTGCAGAATATGTCTTAGGAAATAATCGTAGTTAGCACATTGATTAAGTTAGAAATGGGAGGTGATCCCATTAGCTTAATCTTGGGGCAATTAGGCCCCTGAAAGAATCAAATTGGGCCGAATGGATTAACCCATTCGGACCCTGATTGCTGTGGGAGGTGCAACCGCCCAAGCCAGGAGGTAGCACCACCCAAGCTATGTCTCCCAGCGAGACTGGGTGGTGCAACCGCCCCAGCCAAGAGGTGGCACCGCCCCGGGCTCAATCTCCGAGCGAGACTGGGCGGTGCAACCTCTTCTGTCAAGAGGTAGCACCGCCAGAGCTCAAGTTTCGAGCTCTGCTAGGCGGTGCAACTACCTGAGCTCGGTCTTCGAGCTCTGGCAGAGAGGTGCAACCGCCCCTGACAGAGGTGGCACCGCCCAGAGGCTCAGTCTTCGAGCTTTGCCAGGCGGTGCAACCGCCCCAGTCAGGAGGTGCAACCGCCTGATCCCGGAATTCCGGGAATTGATAGATTTGAGCTCCAAATTTGAACTGGGTTGGGGCCTATAAATACCCCACCCATTCAGCACTGAAAGCACAGAACACACACTCGAAATCTTGCTGTTTTTCTGTGGTTCTTAGAGCTCAAAACTGCTAGTTCTCCTCTTTATGAATCTGTAAGAAGGTGGTTGGCCTTCGCCTATTGAAGAAAGGCCTCTAGTTGACGTCGGTGACCTCGTCGGTGGAGGAAGCCAAAAGTGGAGTAGGTCAAGATTGACCGAACCACTCTAAATCTCGGTTTGCATTTCCTTTGAGCATTTTACCTTCACTGCAAACTTCTCAATAGCTACTTCCCTCTGCGATTTTACGAACAAGTTTCAACGTTTAGACGTAAATCTGCGTTTAGACGTAAATCTGCTTTTTCGTATGATCATCATATTGCAGATTGCATTTACGTTTTGAGCTTTACCAATACTGCACACTGCCTTTATACTCCTGCTTAAACTGCATCTTATCTAATCAAGTTATTTACGAATCAGTATTTAGACGTAAATTAGTTTCTTCGTACGAACGTCGGATTTCAGTTTGCGCCGATATTCTGATTTTCATCATAGCTGCAAACTGCCTGCTTAGTTTGACTTTAACCTTGATTAGTATCAACTTTCATACATAAGTTGTTTTTATCGTTCGAACGCAGCTTTCGATTTTAATCGCAGAAAGTTTTCCGCTGCACTAATTCACCCCCCCCCCCCCCCCCCCCCCCCCCCCCTCTTAGTGCTCTCGATCCTAACAATTGGTATTAGAGCCCGGTTAACTCTCAAACGGATTAAAACCCAAGAGAGATGGCTTACGCCGGAAACCAAGAGGGCCATTCTATTACACGTCCACCCATGTTTAATGGGACGGACTACACCTATTGGAAGACCCGAATGAGGATCTTTCTTATCTCTATGGATGTTGAACTTTGGAATCTTGTTGAAAATAGTTTTTCGAAGTTTTCTCTTCCAATGATCGATTGGAATGATTTGGAGAAGAAGGCTTTCGCTCTCAATGCAAAGGCTATGAATGCATTATTTTACGCACTTGATAAAAACGAGTTTAATCATGTTTTGATTTGTGAAACTGCATTTGATATTTGGCACACACTCGAAGTGACTCATGAAGGCACAAGTAGAGTGAAAGAGTCAAAAATCAATCTTTTGTTACACTCTTTCGAACTTTTCCGAATGAAACCGAGTGAGACTATTGGCGACATGTTTACCCGTTTCACGGATGTCGTCAACGGTCTAAAAGGACTCAGAAAAAGTTTTTCGAATTTTGAGCTCGTAAATAAGATTCTAAGATTCCTTCCTAAGAGTTGGGATCCTAAAGTCACTGCTATTCAAGAGGCAAAAGATCTAAACAACTTCCCTCTTGAAGAACTAATTGGGTCATTAATGACCTACGAGATGACTTGCAAAGCTCATGAAGAGCAAGAAGGCATCCTTCCAAAGAACAGGAAGGATATGGCACTTAGAACTTTGGAAGACCACTTGAAAGAAAACTCAAGTGATGAGGACTGTGACGATGACTTGACACTTCTAACAAGAAAATTTAAAAAATTCATTAAAAGAAACAAGTTTAAAAATGACACTAAAAATAAACTTGAACCCAAGAAGGACCAAGTTATTTGCTATAAGTGCAAAAAGCCAGGACACTACAAGAGTGATTGTCCCCAAGCCAAAAAGAGAACAACAAAGAAGAAGGCGCTCAAAGCAACATGGGATGATTCGAGCGCATCCGAAGAAGAGGAGTCCAACACCGAGTAAGTTGCTCATTACGCCTTAATGGCCATCGGAGATGAGGTAACGAATTTATTAGATGCTGATTTTATTTCGATGAATTATTAAATGCCTTCCATGACTTATTTGATGAATGCAAGATTATCAATAGAAAATACAAATTGCTAAAAAAGGAGCATGATAGTCTTACTTGTGATTTTGATAAGTTAAAAACTGAATATCATGATAGTTTAAATTCATGTATCAAATGCCATGATCTAGAAACTCTCCAAAAAGAAAACCTGCTACTTAAGGACACCTTGAAGAAATTCGAGGTTGGTAGCAAGTCATTGAACATGATCCTTGCAAACAAGGGTCACGTTCCAAAAAGGAGTGGAATTGGATTTGTGAGAAGTCCTCACCTAAATCCAACCACCTTCATAAAAGGCCCCGTCTTACATGTTCAACACCAAACCAAATGCAACTTTTGTTGCAAATTTGGACACAAGACGCATTATTGTCCATTCAAGAAAATAAGTCCAAACAAACTAACTTGGGTTCCTAAAGGAACCATGATAAACTCTATGCAACATGATAAACAATGTAGATCTATCTTTGAGGCACCCAAAAGCAAATGGGTACCTAAAAATCATCCTTTCTTGTAGAAACCCACACCATCGCAAGATAGGAGCAAGAGATGGTACCTTGATAGTGGATGCTCAAGGCATATGACCGGAGATCCATCTCAATTCTCTAAGCTCACTAGCATAGACGAAGGCTATGTCACCTTCGGAGATAACAACAAGGGTAAAATCACAAATGCGACCTAGATACAATCCTGTTCAGAATTAGAAACGTATGATTCCCAAATTCACATATCCCTGGATTTTCGAACCCATCAATTTCATCCGTTCATAACCTTCGAATTTAACTCTGTATCATGAAATGACTAACTCTGTCATGAACTTGCAAGACTTATCAACTTGAAGAAACTATCACAAACATGTGTACGACATTAAGAATGTGCACGTTAAAAATCTATCTTGATCGTGCAAAAGTCCCTATCTTAAAATGAAAATTCTTACGTAATTACGTAAGTAAAAGTTGATTGCTATGAATGAAAATTCTCCTCAAGACAGAAAAATTCTCAGATCAGAACAAATGCTCACCAGGCGGTAGCACCGCCCCAGCTGGAGGTAGCACCTCCAGCTGTCACGTGTTGCGAGCGGTTGCACCGCTCCAGCCAGAGGTGCAACCGCCCGCAACTCTGCCCCTTTATAACTCAAGCTAGGGCCGGCAGTGAAACCGACCCCAACTCATTTCCTTCCCTCTTCTACTCTCCCAAGCCTCCTCCATCCCCATTTCCCCTATCTTAGCATCCCAAATACCCTTCATTTCGAAGCAAAGCATCAACATTCCTTCCCTCTCTTGAAGATCTCATTAAGGTACTCTCTAAGAAGCCCTTAAACTCTGTTTCTTGATTCATTTACTTTTGCTCATCACTATTATTCTAAACAACAGTAGTTATGGGATCTAGAAGATCCTCAAGGGACAAAGGAAAGAGGAGATTAGTAGAAGACTTTGATTCCACCCTTTTCGATTCAAAATACCATGCTGAAAAATTTTCCTCTTTTGAACTTAGGAGTGTCAACAAGGGAAAATACGTAGATTTAAGTGAGCTAAGAGACTTAGAGACAATCCAGTGGTTTGCAAACTTAGATCTACTCCCTATATTACAAATTAATGAACCCATCTATCCAAGACTAGTAATATTGTTTTACAACAACATACTAGTAGATGAAGAAGAAAGGATGTCCACCTATCTCTTAGGACAACATATTTCAATTACGGATAGATTCATTTGCGACATGATAGGCATTCCCATGAAAAGAAGAGGACTTTACTTTAGAGGATCATGGGATGATGAAAATGTTGGAACAACATACGTTGAAGCCCTACAAACAATTTTTGCCAATCCGAACTTAGCATTTGTTCCTAAAAGTTGTGAACATTTACTACCTCTAAATACTAAGGTACTTCATCACATCCTAACTAGCATCATTCTTCCTAAACAATATCATCATGATGAAGTAAGCCAATTAGAATTAGGAACTATGTATATGATCATGAAAGGACATGACATCTGTCTTGGTTATCTTATCCAACAAAACATGTTAGAACTATCTAAGAAAGACATGATGCTCCCATATGGTGGAATAATAACTAGAATAATGAAAGCCTACGATATTCTAATACCACCGGAAGAAGAAGTAATAAAAGTAGATAGATTCAGCATAATTAATAAAAATCTACTTTACCGATTAAGATGTTTTTATAGAAACGATAACTGGGTTAGAATGCCAAGAAGAACTGATCCCCCTCAACCTGAACCAGAACCGGAAACACCAGTCTTTAGGGGTACCCAATCTCCTCCGATCTGTCCCTTTGAGGAAACACATCCATTTGAGCAAACTCACACGTCATCTGTCGAAGATATTAGGATTCGAATGGACCAATTCGAACAAAGACAAGAACGGCTTGAACATCGACAAGATCAAATCCTAGCTGAGCTGCAGCAAATTCATCGACAATTTGACTCTTTATTTAGGCACTTTAACTTTCCACCTCATGAATGAGCTTGTATGAACACAATCATCCGTTGTTGTTATAAACTCCTCATGATGGACTTTGTCTTTAATATGATATGTTGTAAACTCCGTATTTACCTTGATCTGTGAGCATATGCAAAGTTACAAACATCTCTTGTTGTTTATCTCGGATTTTACATTGAAACTAAATGTTTTGAAAACCTTGTGCCTTGATAAATATAAAGTGACATACCAATGTAGTTGATAAGTCAGTAATATGACATTGATACAAAACTGATATTTTTACAAAACCTCTAAGTGAAGAACAATTTGATTTTATAAGAAGAGAATTAGGAATATTGATGTGTCCGAATACTTAAACTAGTTAAAATTATTTTTCGGACTTTATTGAATGATCAAATCACTTGATTAGTATTACATGCTTTGGTATCACTTGATCAAATAACATGTTGGAAATTATGTTTTGTCCGAATGCATGGAAAAGTTCATTTCATTTTCGGATTTGCTTAACAATTTGAATGCTAAAAATCGGATTTTCCTGTACACTCTTATGTAAATTTTTTTTGGAAAAATGAGTTTCCTCTTTCATGCACAAAGAATTATAACATACAAGGAGAAGAGGTATTCAAAGCATTATACGTGTCATGCCTTCCTTTATGTGCTTGATAACCTGCTTATATTGTTCTCCTGGAATCACATCTACCATGCTTTTTTGTTGATGACAAAGGGGGAGAAATATATGAATTGATATGCTTGCTATCACTGATGTTGACATGGTTGCTATCACTGATGCTGATATGTTTGCTATCACTGATGTTGATATGGTTGCTATCACTAATGCTGATATGTTTGCTATCACTGATGTTGATATGGTTGCTATCACTGATGCTATGATTAGGCTATACTTGTATCACCAAGAAATATATGATTGCTATCATTGCTATGATTAGGCTATACTTGCATCACCAAGAAATATATGATTGCTATCATTGCTATGATTAGGCTATACTTGCATCACCAAGAAATATATGATTGCTATCATTGCTATATGCCCTGTATCAAGATATCAAACAAAAATTTGCATCGTACGAACTGATATCTTATCATGTGATGCAATGCTACACTTGCTAAAATATTCGAAATGTGTATATCATGTAATGATATCAAAATCTTGCTTCACAGCTTTACATGTCGATATCTTACAATATGATGAATTGCTACAATTACCATCATTCAAACTTGTTATATTTGAAAATGAATGTCAAGCCTTGACATCATCTTCAAAGAGATACATCATGATAGGAATCATGATGGGAATATGTCTCTTGAATTTATAAAGTTTTTAAATTCAAGAAGTATGGCATATAGACAGGGGGAGTTAAGGTTAACTCCATTATCAATTGATTGTCATCATCAAAAAGGGGGAGATTGTTGAATCTCGGATTTTGATGATGAAATCAATTGTCAATTGTTTGTCTAATCTATGTGTTGAGATAAGTGTGCAGGATTAACTACGATGAAAGTAAAACATGCAGCAGGAGTTGCGCCGGAGTCATGACAATGATCACGTTGGGAGTTCAAGAGCTCGACGGAAGTTCGGACAGTCGTCGGAGGTTCTGCAGGAACAAATCCGAGAAGTCCAGAAGCTTGCCAAAGGAGCTCGTCAGAACTTGCCAAGTGGATCGTCGCAAGTCCAGGAGTTTGCCGGAAGTCCGCAGGAGGATCACCGAGGGTTCGTCGGATGATCGACGGAAGTTCGCCGGAAACTCGCCGGAAGAAGCGATTGACGCACCGGAGCAAGCTGCAGAATATGTCTTAGGAAATAATCGTAGTTAGCACATTGATTAAGTTAGAAATGGGAGGTGATCCCATTAAATTAATCTTGGGGCAATTGGGCACCTGAAAGAATCAAATTGGACCGAATGGATTAACCCATTCGGACCCTGATTGCTGTGGGAGGTGCAACCGCCCAAGCCAGGAGGTAGCACCGCCCAGGCTATGTCTCCCAGTGAGACTGGGCGGTGCAACCGCCCCAGCCAAGAGGTGGCACCGCCCTGGGCTCAGTCTCCGAGCGAGACTGGGCGGTGCAACCTCTTCTGTCAAGAGGTAGCACCGCCAGAGCTCAAGTTTCGAGCTCTACCAGGCGGTGCAACCTCCCCAGTCAGGCGGTGCAACCGCCTGAGCTCGGTCTTCGAGCTCTGGCAAAGAGGTGCAACCGCCCCTGACAGAGGTGGCACCGCCCAGAGGCTCAGTCTTCGAGCTCTGCCAGGCGGTGCAACCGCCCTAGTTAGGAGGTGCAACCGCCTGATCCCGGAATTCCGGGAATTGACAGATTTGAGCTCCAAATTTGAACTGGGTTGGGGCCTATAAATACCCCACCCATTCAGCACTGAAAGCACAGAACACACACTCGAAATCTTGCTGTCTTTCTATGGTTCTTAGAGCTCAAAACTGCTAGTTCTCCTCTTTCTGTTCTTCAAAGTTTAAGTTGTAAAGAGAGGAGAGAAAACTTCTGTAAGGGTTGTCTCCTAAGCCCGTCAAAAGGAGTGAATCTGTAAGAAGGTGGTTGGCCTTTGCCTATTGAAGGAAGGCCTCTAGTTGACGTCGGTGACCTCGTCGGTGGAGGAAGCCAAAAGTGGAGTAGGTCAAGATTGACCGAACCACTCTAAATCTCGGTTTGCATTTCCTTTGAGCATTTTACTTTCATTGTAAACTTCTCAATAGCTACTGCCCTCTGCGATTTTACGAACAAGTTTCAACGTTTAGATGTAAATCTGCGTTTAGACGTAAATCTGCGTTTAGACGTAAATTTGCTTTTTCGTATGATCATCATATTGCAGATTGCATTTACGTTTTGAGCTTTACCAATACTGCACACTGCCTTTATACTCCTGCTTAAACTGCGTCTTATCTAATCAAGTGATTTACGAATCAGCATTTAGACGTAAATCAGTTTCTTCGTACGAACGTCGGATTTCAGTTTGCGCCGATATTCTGGTTTTCATCATAGCTGCAAACTGCCTGCTTAGTTTGACTTTAACCTTGATTAGTATCAACTTTCATACAGAAGTTGTTTTTATCGTTCGAACGCAGCTTTCGATTTTAATCGCAGAAAGTTTTTCGCTGCACTAATTCACCCCCCCCTCTTAGTGCTCTCGATCCTTACAGATAAGTTGCTCACCCAAATCCTTCCTGTTCTTTGGAAGGTGGTTCTCAAGTTCTTCACGTGCATTGCACGTCATTTCATATGTGATCAATGAACTAATTAGTTCTTCAAGTGGAAATTGGTTCAAGTTTTTCGATTCTTGAATAGCAGTTACTTTTGAATCCCAAGTTTTAGAAAGTGAGCGCAAAACTTTGTTAACGAGTTCAAAATCTGAAAAGCTTTTACCAAGTGATTTTAAACCATTGACAACATCCGTAAAACGGGTGTACATGTCAACAACGGTTTCGCTTGGTTTCATATGAAAAAGCTCGAAATCATGCAGTAAAATATTAACTTTCGAGTCTTTGACTCTACTAGTTCCCTCGTGCGTGATTTCAAGAGTGCGCCAAATATCGAAAGCCGTTTCGCATAAAGAAACCCGATTGAACTCATTTTTGTCCAAAGCGCAAAATAAGGCATTCATAGCCTTTGCGTTTAAAGAAAAATACTTCTTCTCTAAATCCGACCATTCGTTCATCGGTTTAGAGGGAAGTTGAAAACCGTTTTCAACGATATTCCATAAATCCAGATTTAGAGAAATCAAGAAAACTCTCATTCGAGTTTTCCAATAAGTGTAGTCCAATCCGTTAAAGAACGGTGGACGAAAGACCGAAAAGCCCTCTTGAAGAGCCATTTCTCTCGGGTGTAAATCCGAAATGAGAAATACCCCACTCTGATACCAATTGTTAGGATCGAGAGGACTAAGAGGGGGGGGTGAATTAGTGCAGCGGAAATCTTTCAGCGATTAAAAACGAAAGCTGCGTTCGTTCGATAAAAACTATTTTGATGCAAAAGCCGATTCTAAGATTACTTATGATTAAGTGCAATTTACGTCTAAACACAGTTTGCGTCTAAGCGCAGTTTTACGCAGTTTGCGTCTAAATGCAGTTTGCGTCTAAATGCAGTTTGCGTCTAAATGCAGATTGCGTCTAAGCGCAGTTTGCATCTAAGCGCAGTTTGCGTCTAAGCTCATATTACGTCTAAGCGCAGTTTGCGTCTAAGCGCAGTTTGCGTCTAAGCGCAGATTCGGAAAGATCTGAACTTAGACACTCGTTCGTAAAAGTGCAGAAGACAGTTTGCAGTTATAAATAGAATCAAAATGTAAATGTAAACTGCAATGTAAAGATCGTACAAAAACACCGATTTACGTCTGAATTCAGATTCGGAAAGATCGGAACTTAGAAACTTGTTCGTAAAAGCGCAGAGAGCAGTAGCTATGTAGGAGGTTTGCAGTAATGATAAAGTGCTCAAAATAAAAGCAAACTAGAGATTTAGAGTGGTTCGGTCAGTCTTGACCTACTCCACATGGGTGGGGTATTTATGTTGGGAAATCATTGGGGGCGACATCATATGCGCAGCGGAAGAACAAGAAAACAAAAATCCCCGATTCCCAAAAAGATGTTCGTCGTCGTGCGAAGATTGGGGCGCAAAAATCCGCAAAACACAAAACTGCGTATAGAGATTGTGTTACCTAGGGAGATCGTATATCCCTGTTTCCTTGCAGATCCTTAGGAGAGGGTGAAGGAGGTCAAGCGTCCTCCTCTCTAGCGGTGATCCACACAGCAGGGTTGCGACGACGCTCCTCAAAACTCCAGGCCTACTCTGAGGTGGAGAGGGAGAGGAGAATAGGAAAGGCAAGCAAAGACTCGCTGTGAATCCCTCCTAATTATAGAGATCCCGTGTCAAACCCTAATGGGTCCTTCCCTAGTGGGTATTGGATCTGCATCCAATAAAACAAGGGCTCCGTCGGATATCTCATATCCGAACCTCTACTCATCGCAATGCCTACCATATGTGTGTGACCCTCTAGGCCCAATATCGAGCTGGCCGTGAGTCATACCTGTCAGAACTCCTTCTAACTCAGTGAATTATTATCTCTGTAATAATTCACTGGACTCAACGACTACGGAAGTACTAGGCCACTACGCCGTAGTCCCCAGACGATATAGGGGAATCCAATCCATTGGACCTGTCTATCCTCAGTTACCATGTACCTATAGTCCCTCATCCATCTAATATCCCAGAGACCGTATATCGAGCATGGTGCTGTCAGACCCATACGGTTTCTACTCGAGTCTCGCTCTAATCGGATTCTCCCGGAGAACTCTTTCTCTCTCAACCCGAATGACCCTGGCCAGGGATTTGTCTAAGCAAGAACACATAAGATATTCCTCTCATGATGCCGAGAGTGGATGATCCTCTATTGACACTCAATAGCCCTCGTAAGGTCGACTACCACTCCCAATGACCAACTGTACTAGATCTGGGGACAGCCAAACCTATAAGTCTGGTATCAAAGAGTGGAGCACTCATACAGGACATCTTTGGTGTCTCAAGTCTAAGGACCAGATACACCACTAGGACTACGGAATCGTTGTCTGACAATAAGGCATCATCAACCATCCAGCATTCCGTAAGCGGATCAATCAGTGAACTCATTCTCCAATGAGCACCTGTACTGTATCCCTAGTTTCCCTACACGAGCAGCTATGAGACCAGCTGCATCCATCATATGGACGGGTATACAGCACACCAGTCTATCCGGTTATCACGATGTCCCTCTCGAGTAACCTATGACCGAGATTATTTAGGATATGTGTTTATAGGTGAATCGATCTCATTATCGTGATCTCATCACGATCCGATTCCCATTGCACAAATCCAAGGACATCACAATATATATATGCATTTATGCATTAGTTATAAAGTGATATATGCCAAAATATAATAAGGAAAAAGATTCTGTATCAAGTCACACGTGCCATCACTCACGTGATTGGTTTGCTGGGCACCTATGACTAGGAATCTCCCACTTGACCTAAAGCCAATCACCTATGTGTCTGATCCCCATCAGACTCCTGTGACGCTCAAAGACAATCTGAGACAACGGCTTTGTCAGTGGATCTGCAATGTTATCTTCGGATGGAACTCTTTCCACTACTACATCTCCTCGGGTTACGATCTCTCTTATAAGCTGGAACCTCCTCAGAACACTTCTGATGAGACCCGGGTTCCCTTATTTGAGTAATCACCCCATAGTTGTCGCAATATAAGGAAGTTGACTTGTCGCTATCTGTATCGACTCTCAAATCTGTGATGAACTTCTTCACCCAGACTCCCTCCTTTGCTGCATCTAATGCAGCAATGTACTCCGCCTCTGTGGTCGAGTCAGCAGTGGTATTTTGTTTGGAACTCTTCCAGCACACTGCTCCTCCATTCAAGGTGTACACAAACCCTGAATTCGACTTGCTATCATCGACATCAGACTGAAAACTTGAGTCAGTGAAGCCTTCAACCTTAAGGTTATTACCTCCATATACTAGTAAAAGATCCTTAGTCCTTCTCAAGTACTTAAGGATACACTTTACTGCTTTCCAGTGCTCCAAGCCTGGATCCGCCTGATACCTGCTCGTGACACTCAGAGCATGCGCTATATCAGGCCTAGTACATAGCATGGCATACATGATATACCATATTGCTGAGGCATAAGGTATCATATCCATATTCGCCCTTTCTTAGAATTTTCAATGCCAAACATTTTGACAATGGTTTCTATGTACCTGGACTGGGACAAGCCAAGCATCCTCTTGGATCTATCTCTATAGATTCTAATCCCCAAGATATAGGATGCTTCCCCTAAGTCCTTCATGGAGAAGTGTCTAGATAACCAAGCCTTTATTGTGGATAGCATTCCTATGTCATTCCCAATGATGAGGATGTCATCCACATATAACACCAAAAAGGTGATAGCGCTCCCACTTACCTTTCTGTATACACAAGGCTCATCTTCGTTCTTAACGAAGTCATAAGATCTGATTGCCTCATCAAATCTTATGTTCCAACTTCGGGAAGCTTGCTTTAGTCCATAAATGGATCTAAGCAACCTACACACCTTATTTGGGCAGTTCTTGGACACGAATCCCTCAGGTTGCATCATATACACCTCCTCCTCGAGGTTCCCGTTGAGGAATGCAGTTTTCACATCCATCTGCCAGATCTCATAATCATAGTGTGGTGCAATAGCCAATAGAATTCTGATGGATTTTAGCATTGCTACGGGTGAGAAAGTTTCGTCGTAGTCAACACCTTGCCTTTGACGATACCCCTTAGCCACTAGCCTTGCTTTATAGGTCTCTACCTTTCCATCTACTCCGATCTTTTTCTTAAGGATCCACTTGCAATCGATAGGTACAATACCTTCGAGTGCATCAACTAGGTTCCAAACCTTATTGGAGTACATAGAATCCATCTCAGAATTCATGGCTTCTTGCCACTTCCCGGAGTCTATACTCATAATAGCCTCCTCGTAGGTCTGAGGATCAATATTCTCAGCATCCTCTCCTCTAATATGTCCCACATATCTCTTAGGAGGATGAGATACTCTATCAGACCTGCGTAAAGTTGAAACTTGTATATTAGGTACCTGAACAGACTCGAGCTGTAGAGTGGTGCTTGAGCTTGGTTCTCTAACTTCGCTCAACTCTATCATTCTCCCACTGTCTCCGCCAAGAATGTGTTCCTTCTCAAGGAACACTACTCTCTTAGCTACAAAGACCTTTTGGTCCTCGAGATGATAGAAGTAATATCCACAAGTTTCCTTGGGGTATCCCACAAATATGCATCGCTCTGTCCTTGATTCTAATTTATCGGGGTTGTGTCTTTTAACGTGGGCTGGGCAGCCCCAAATCTTAACAACCTTAAGATCAGGCTTCTTCCCTTTCCATATCTCATATGGTGTAGACACTACCGACTTAGTTGGAACTCTGTTCAGAAGGTAAGCTGCGGTTTCTAGGGCATATCCCCAGAATGAGATGGGTAGGTCAGCGAAACTCATCATGGACCGTACCATATCTAATAACATATGATTTCTCCTTTCAGAGACACCATTGAGCTGAGGTGTGTAAGGAGGTGTCCATTGGGATAATATCCCATGGTCCTTGAGGAACTGAGTAAACTCTGTACTTAAGTACTCACCTCCTCGATCTGATCGAAGAGTTTTGATACTCTTTTCAGTCTGGTTCTCCACCTCATTCTTATACTCTCCGAATTTCTCAAAGGCCTCGGACTTGTACTTCATTAAGTACACATATCCATACCCTGAGAAATCATCAGTAAATGTAATGAAGTAGGAGTAACCTCCAATGGCATGAGTTGACATGGGTCCACATACATCACTATGTATGAGTTCCAACAACTCAGTGGCTCTCTCTCCAATTCCACTAAATGGAGAGTTGGTCAATTTTCCACAAATGCAAGGCTCACAAGTTGCATAAGACATATAGTCGAATGGATCTAGATATCCATCATTTAGCAACTTTTGAATCCTTCTTTCATGGATGTGACCTAGCCTACAATGCCATAGGTATGCACTGTTCACCTCATCTCGTTTCCTCTTAGACACTTACATTCATGATATGTGGAGTAGTGTCTTACATAAATAAACCATTATGCAATGTTCCTTTCGTGATGATCTTATCATCTAATAATATTGAACAACTATTGTTCTCAAAAACAAATTTATATCCACTAACTGTTAAACATGAAATGGAGATAATGTTTTTGATAATAGAAGAAACAAAATAACATGCATCTAATGCAATAAAAGCTCCACTAGGCAGATGTAGGGCGACCTCGCCAACAGCTAATACAGCAACTTTTGCTCCATTACCCATCTTGAGGTCCATCTCGCCTCTCTCTAGTCTCCTAGGCCTTGCCAGAACCTGCAACGAATTGCATATATGATAAGCACTACCGGTATCCAATACCCATGTGTTATCATAAGAGCCTGACAAATGGAGACTGATCATGAATGTACCTGAAGCTTCATCAAGCTTTTGTTTCGCCCTTTCTGCAAGGTACTCTTTGCAGTTTCTCTTCCAGTGCCCATCTTTACCACAGTGGAAGCACTGGCCTTTGTCCTTTGTTGGGTCTTTCTTAGCAACCTTTGCTTTACCTTGTTTGCCCTTGCCCTTTCCCTTCTTAAGGGACCTTTCTGCTTTCCTTTTCTTTCTGGTCTCACCAGTGTAGAGAACTGGCTTCTCTTTCTTAATAGTACTCTCTGCCTCCCTCAACATATTGAGGAGCTCTGGGAGAGTCACCTCAAGCTTGTTCATATTAAAATTCATTATGAACTGTGAAAAGGAATCTGGTAGGGACTGAAGCACAATGTCCACACACAAGTTATCCTCTAGGACCATTCCTAGACCTGTGAGTTTCTCCATCCACTCAATCATCTTTAGGACATGGTTCTGAACCGGTGTCCCCTCAGTCATCCTAGCGCGGAAAAGGCTCTTGGATATCTCATATCGTTGAGTCATTCCCTGTTCCTCAAACAATTTGCGGACATGTTGGAGAATGGATCTGGCATCCATCTTTTCATGTTGTCTCTGTAACTCTGGAGTCATAGAGCCCAACATATAGCACTGAGCAAGAGTGGAGTCATCAATGTACTTCACGTAGCGAGCGATATCATCCTCGCTTGCCCCTTCTTCAGGCGTAGGCATCATTGTATCAAGGATGTACACGATTTTCTCCGCTGTGAGAACAATTCTCAAGTTACGGAGCCAATCCGTATAATTTGGACCAGTGAGGCGGTTAACATCAAGTATGCCACGTAAGGGATTTGAAAGCGACATTTTCTAAAAATAAAGATGTAGCAGAAATGAATAACATGCAGATTTTGCAAGAAATAAACTATCAAGATATGGACTTCTATCTTAATATGCTCCCACTATTTTACTATCGAGTCACGCGACACCCTCAGCACGTAAAACGGAAGTCTCCGGCAGACTTCTAGTGGGGATCAGGATCCAATCAACGTCTTAGTGTAACCTCGAGGGACTCGACCAATCACACTAAGCCTAAAAGGTAGGCAACTCTTGCCGATCACAACTCCTTGTGATTCCCGTCCTGTTCGGCCTCCGAATCACCATGGCCTCGAGGGACTCAACCAACCATGATGCTCGGTTAAGTCAACACCTTCGTTACAAGATGAGTCTGATTTGATGATATACCCTCGAGGGACTCGACCAAGCATACCATGCCCTCAGGTCACCTGTGACATCTCTATGTCGTAAGCAAGATAGCGAATCGCGATATAGGTGAGTCTCGAGGGACTCGACCAACTCAACCTACACCGGGAATCGGTTCCTACTCATAACGATGGAAGGCCACATGGGTCAATCTAATTGCCTCACGTTTACCGACTTAATATTATCGAGAGATGTTTCTATAATTTGGTCTCCTAATATGACATGTCATACATATACATATTTAATATATATCTACATCGCATGCAAATATATATACATATCTAGTATGTGTATAAGCAATCACACCAGATGATCATGGACCACAACCTAATATGATTAGGCCCGAGCCAGTAGGCCTAATCACTCACATCAAGATCTATGTGTGCAACGGTGCATCTCCATGCCCTGTGATCGTCCATCTCGTCCTCGTCGGTTCCGTCGACATCTTGATGCATCTCCATGCATCACGATCGTCCGTCTCGTGGGTCCCGCTATCGCATCCACGCTCCCGCTGCGCCTCCTCATGTGATTACAACTTAATCATAGGCACGCAGGCCCGACAATAAACGAGAAATATAATGGAGGTTCGCAGACCTCAATAATAATAATCACAAGTACACACATCACACGGTCCATGATCATCCGTCCACACATCATACATCATATGTATAAATAATCATCATCATGTAGGACTACTAGATAATAATAAAAATAATAATCAACTAAACCTTTTAATTAATTAATATTTTTCTGAAATCAGGGACATGTAGGGAATTTCTCAATTCCTAAGGGTATTTTCATAATTTGGACAAAAGATAGAAACTGGAATTTCTCAAATTCCGAGGGGCAAAATTGTCTTTTTCCCAAAAAACCCTAATGTCCTTGCCCCTTTTCGCTGCTGCCGGCGGCGGCCTGTGCGGCGGGGCGAGGGCACTGCCCTCGCCTGCAGGCGGCACGCCCACTGGCGGCGATGCCGCTGCGGGTGGGCGCCCCCTTCGGGCGCCGCTGCCTCCGCAGGCGATGCTGTCCCGCCGGGCGGCCGCCCCTGTGGGGGGAGTTCCGCCCGCGGGAGCAGCGGCGGCAGGCGTCGCTGCCCTACGGCGGCAGACGCCGCTGCCCTTCGGCGGCAGGCGCCGCTGCCCTACGACGCCTCTACCCGCGGGCTGCCAGCCCCGCCGGTAGTAAGCCTGCTGCAAGCAGGCCGCCGGCCGGCTGCTGCAGACGCAGCCCCTGCGCTGCCCACCTTCGGCTGCGCTGCATGCACGCAGATCGAGGGCAGCAACTGTTGCTGCCCTTTCTTGCTTTTGCGTCAACGATTTTGACGTCAATATTCTTCCTAAACACAACACACGCAGTTCAAAACCAATCATTCGCACGAACAACCTGGCTCTGATACCATTGTGGGGAAATCATTGGGGGCGACATCATATGCGCAGCGGAAGAACAAGAAAACAAAAATCCCCGATTCCCAAAAAGATGTTCGTCGTCGTGCGAAGATTGGTGCGCAAAAATCTGCAAAACACAAAACTGCGTATAGAGATTGTGTTACCTAGGGAGATCGTATATCCCTGTTTCCTTGCAGATCCTTAGGAGAGGGTGAAGGAGGTCAAGCGTCCTCCTCTCTAGCGGTGATCCACACAGCAGGGTTGCGACGACGCTCCTCAAAACTCCAGGCCTACTCTGAGGTGGAGAGGGAGAGGAGAATAGGAAAGGCAAGCAAAGACTCGCTGTGAATCCCTCCTATTTATAGAGATCCCGTGTCAAACCCTAATGGGTCCTTCCCTAGTGGGTATTGGATCTGCATCCAATAAAACAAGGGCTCCGTCGGATATCTCATATCCGAACCTCTACTCATCGCAATGCCTACCATATGTGTGTGACCCTCTAGGCCCAATATCGAGCTGGCCGTGAGTCATACCTGTCAGAACTCCTTCTAACTCAGTGAATTATTATCTCTGTAATAATTCACTCGACTCATCGACTACGGACGTACTATGCCACTACGCCGTAGTCCCCAGACGATACAGGGGAATCCAATCCATTGGACCTGTCTGTCCTCAGTTACCATATACCTATAGTCCCTCATCCATCTAATATCCCAGAGACCGTATATCGAGCATGGTGCTGTCAGACCCATACGGTTTCTACTCGAGTCTCGCTCTAATCGGATTCTCCCGGAGAACTCTTTCTCTCTCAACCCGAATGACCCTAGCCAGGGATTTGTTTGAGCAAGAACACATAGGATATTCCTCTCATGATGCCGAGAGTGGATGATCCTCTATTGACACTCAATAGCCCTCGTAAGGTCGACTACCACTCCCAATGACCAGCTGTACTAGATCTGGGGACAGCCAAACCTATAAGTCTGGTATCAAAGAGTGGAGCACTCATACAGGGCATCCTTGGTGTCTCAAGTCTAAGGACCAGATACACCACTAGGACTACGAAATCGTTGTCTGACAATAAGGCATCATCAACCATCCAGCATTCCGTAAGCGGATCAATCAGTGAACTCATTCTCCAATGAGCACCTGTACTGTATCCCTAGTTTCCCTACACGAGCAGCTATGAGACCAGCTGCATCCATCATATGGACGGGTATACAGCACACCAGTCTATCCGGTTATCACGATGTCCCTCTCGAGTAACCTATGACCCGGATTATTTAGGATATGTGTTTATAGGTGAATCGATCTCATTATCGTGATCTCATCACGATCCGATTCCCATTGCACAAATCCAAGGACATCACAATATATATATGCATTTATGCATTAGTTATAAAGTGATATACGCCAAAATATAATAAGGAAAAAGATTCTGTATCAAGTCACACGTGCCATCACTCACGTGATTGGCTTGCTGGGCACCTATGACTAGCAATTTATAGGCCCCAACCCAATTCAAATTTGGAGCTCAAAACGATCAAATCTCGGAATTTCGGGATCAAGCGGTTGTACCTCCTGACTGGAGAGGTTGCACCGCTTGGCAGAGCTCGAAGACTGAGCCTCTAGGCGGTGCCACCTCTGTTAGGGGTGGTTGCACCTCTCTGTCAGAGCTCGAAGACTGAGCTCAGGCGGTTGCACCGCCTGACTGGAGAGGTTGCACCGCCTGGCAAAGCTCGAAACTTGAGCTCTGGCGGTGCTACCTCTTGACAGAAGAGGTTGCACCGCCCAGTCTCGCTCGGAGACTAAGCCCGGGGCGGTGCCACCTCTTGGCTGGGGCAGTTGCACCTCCTAGTCTTGCTGGGAGACATAGCCTGGGCGGTGCTACCTCCCTGCCTGGGCGGTTGCACCTCTTGGCACTATTTCAGATCATTGGTTGGGCTCCAAACTTGGCCCAAACAAGTCCGAATTCGAGCCCAATTGGCCCCTAACCGGGTTATAAGATTAACACCTAATCCTAACCCTAATTAATGTGCTAACTACGAATTTAAAGACATTTCTTAAGCTATTACAAAGTCCGCAAGTCAAGACTTCTTCCGGCGAGCTTCCGGTGAACTTCCGGCGGTCTTCCGATAAACTCTCGGAAACCATTCTGCGGACTCCCGGCAAGCTCCTAGACTTCACGATTTGATCTTGGCGAGTTCCGACGAGCTTCTTTGGCAAGCTTCTAGACTTCTCGGATTTGTTCCCGCAAAACCTCCGACGACCATCCGAACTTCCGTCGAACTCTCGAACTCCCAACGTGATCATAGTCTTGACTCCAGCGCAACTCCAGCTACATGTCTTACTTTCATCGTAGTTAATCCTGCACATGTAAAACAAAACTTCGATCGAGACAATTAATCCTAAGCAATTAACCAAGTTGTCCGGCATGTCATTGGTCCCTCGACGCTTCGTCCAATTCTTCGGCGCATCGTCCTTTCCTGCGGCCTATTGCCCAATCGGCCAGTTGGCTCCGCAACTCCGATATCCTTGGCACAATACCCGCTCTTCTTGGCCCGATGCCCGAGTCCACGACCCGAAGCCTTCTGTCGATACGTCGACCGATCCACCGGCCCAACGTCCAATCTTCTGACATGTTCCTCCGGCACAACATGATTTTCTTGCTTTAATTGTCTCATCCAGATCGAAGCATCCTGCGTCACTCAAAACGAAGATTAAATCATAAACATATATCAAGTAGTTTCATCATCAAAATACGAGATTCAACACAAACTTATACCATAAAGTTCAATCGTCTAACTCTATGCCCAATGTCCAACATAATACTTTTCTTAGCATAATTTCTGATTCTCCTACTTCGACAATTTGCCCTTGATAGTTCGAGTCTTTGGTCGATATATTTCCTATGCTGCTTCTCTCAAAAGTATACTAATTTGTAAACTCATTAATTGATTTTATTATCAAAATATAGAATTGGATCACCCTCATTATTATTTTTTAAATATCACCCTTTTTCATGTTTTAAATGTCTTGATGCTTAAGAAAGTATTTCAGAATATTATATTAAGGATTTCTTATAGTAGAACTTTAATAATACTAATGGCTTTATTTAATTTCCTAGGATATTATTACTCTCCCCAAACAAGATGATGGTTAGCGCATTTATTTGACCACTACTAGTCTTGCTCTTCAAGTGAAAAAGAGTTTCCATAGTGTTGAACTAGGAGTCCAATCTTTAGGTCAAAGTTATAACTATTAAATGACATTATCTCCCTTTATAAGCATGTTAATTCTTCTCTTGTTAATTGTTGTTGGAGTCTTTTTCTCTACATTTTCTCCATGAGGGTTTATCTTTTTTCATCGGTGATAGTATTTTTATTGATGTGATGCATGATAACTGATTATTTGATATCCTACTTTTATTGAAGCTAACATTTATAAATATGGATTTCAACTTTGAAAATGTTATAATTTCTACTTTGATTTAGGGTTTGTCTTTTCAGGTATTAAACCCATTTCGAATGATATATATCAATCTATATTAGTATATTAACACATGGTATGCTGGTAGTGTATACTGGGGGTTTGGTGAGAAAGAAAAAGAGAGAGAAGTGGAAGGGGCGATATCGAAACAGAGAAGGAATGAGGAAGGCAGAAAGAGGGAAGAAGTGGTGAAAGAAGAAGGAAGAAGAAGAAAGATGATGAGGAGAAAAAGAATAGTAGTAGTGTACTTGGGAAGCTACAACATTAGTAGTACTGGTGAAGCAATAATATCATCGAAGCGGCAAAAGTAACAATAACAATATCTTACTTAATGTCGAAGTTGTAGTGAGAACAGTGATGAAGTAGCAACAGTAAGGCAGTAGCATCTTACACAAGAAGAGGGCTCGCATTTGTGATAGCGAGTTGGTGACCTCTTATGTGACAATGAAGCATGACGATAATAGTGACAAAAGCAGCAATGGCTAGGTGACAACATCTTAAAGGAGAAGAGAGCTCGCATTCGTAAGTCATAATCTCTTTTTTTTAACATTAATTTGGATAAGGATCTCCACTATATCTTTGATTTTTTATTAAGTTAACTAAATCGCTAAAAATGGGATGGTCCGCATATTGGCTCACATTTGAACAAGTATATATCACCCATCCTATACCATTTTTGGTGGTACAATAAATGTTGGTTTGGTTAATAATTAATCATGGGATACATGTAAAATACTATCCTTATTTGGGTTAGTGGGTGGACCTTCAGTTATAAGGATTAGTATTCCCTTAGCCTCTATGATGATAGGAGGGTATGGAAGGCGCAACTATTAACTAAATTTGCTTATAGGTATTTAAGAGGTTGCTCTAGTGACACTGGTTTGAGTAAGGAGTGTTAGGTGAGGCCATAGAAGGTTCTTATCCTCCCTAGAATTTAATTATTTTGTTAAAAATTGCTTCATCATAGCCTTCTTACCACCGGGAGATTAGCTAAGATTGGTATTTGTGATTTTAAACTGTGTGCGCTATTGTACGGGGAAGGCATGGATATACAGGATCACTTATTTTTTTAAGTGCAAATTTGCTTGTGAAGTATGGAGTGGGTATGGAGTGCGCTAGAGATTTTGGTGTATCCTTTGCTCACAAGAATGATTAAAAACTTGAGGTTGAGAGAGGGGGAGAGCCTTACTAAAATCAGTTATTAATTATTGAGAGTCTTGATTGCCTGTGACATTTGGTTGATTTGGAAGGCCCAGGCCATCTTCAAATGGAGTTAAGGGATTAGCTTTCTCAATTCTGTCTAAGGAATGTTTGTGGAACAATCAATTTTTTAAGTGCAAAAACACACCAAATAAATATACAAGAGCACAAATATAAGTACACAAAACTCACTGGTAATAATTTTGGAATATATTGAATTAGATAAACATCTTTATGATAAGCAAAGATAAAAACATACAATAGACAAATAACAAATAAAGGAAAATAATACCAAACTTAGTGGCAACGTTTCTGGAACACAAATTATTGGCATAGCTATTAAGTTTTTGTCTTATCGTAAGACATAGCAATATGAGACCAACAAATAAAGATATTAAATGCTTCTCTCGAAGATAATATGAAATTCCACTAAAGTTATTCTTTGTAATTCTATTCTTATAAATGTCATCATGTGCTTATTCATCAAAAGTTGCAATAGGACTAACTCCCTCCTAATTGAACACGAACATCTATACTTGAAAATATTTTCTAGGAAAATAACAAAATCTTGTTTAATATTTCTTCAAGAAATTTAAATATTACCTATTTATTTTCAACTTTTAACATAGTCAAGTGGTCAAATATTACCTCCTAATTCAACACGAAATAACCGAATACTATTTACTTTTTATTCATGAAGATTCAAATATTACTTGATTATTATGAGTTTTCAACATAATCAAGCAGTCAAAATCTAATCAATAAATGAAGCCCACTAATCTGTAGAGTGTTTTTGTTATTTAGCAAGCACTACTCTTCCTACATGATTAATGTAACAAATGAGTATTATGGACTTGAATAATATAATGAATATCCCATGGCCTAGAGGGATACATCTATATATGTTTAAACTTCTTGAGATTTTGTAGTAGCTAAAGCCTCTTGATGTGATAGCCATGTTTATTTTTGAATAATCTGATCATACTTGTTTGAGGCTAAGGCAGAGAGATAAGAAAATAAAACTTCACAACTTACCTATAAAGGCCTTATTCTTGTGAAAGCTCTAATGTTCTCACATACATTCATTGGCTAACTTATGACCATAAATCATAATGTCATGTCTGCAAAGCACCAGGCATGATTTCACTTGCTATAACTTGGAATGTTATGGCCATAACTTATCCAAAAGCTAAAGGTTTGATAGAGCATATAAACATCACAAAACATGAATTATCTTTCTACAAACAGAAAAGTATATAAGCCCAATATAATTGTAGAGTTAGAATAAATTACCTTTTCTATTGCTAGTGAAACAGAGAGAAAGATGGGCTGATCAAGATGTTGCCCTCACTAGTCTTATTCAGAAGATTTTTAGAGATTTATGATTCACATAAAAAATAAAAAATTATTTTCGTGTATCTAATACTATATAGAGTGAGTAGAGTGATACCAAATTTATAGATTCATCAAGAGAATACTCAAAAAGTTAAGTGAACTGAAATCCTAGAGATCAATTTGTATAGCACTTTCTTCTTTTAACATAATTCTTCATAAGGAAAGAACAAACTAAGAATTAGAAACAAAAAGTAAAATTAAAAGTGTCTCACAAGATTTACTCATCATATTATGATTATATTTAAACAATATCACCTAGCAAAAACACATATTCAAGCATGATTCATAATTTCTATCTATACCGATGTACCGAGTCTCGCTCAATACAGTATGCATACTAATGGTATACTAGGACATATTGCCAATATGCCTAAAATGAGTTAAAATCCCTTCAAAAATATCTTTTAAAAAAAAAGTTGGAATAGAATTTTTAAGATATATATAAATATAAATTTTGCATAGCTTTAGCAAAAATAATGTAAATTAGAAAATATTGTCACGTATCTTTTTCGAGCTTTGAGGAGTAGCCTTGTGGTATGTTTTAGATCATCCTTCCATTAATATTGAATTATCTAGTAGCTAAGGGGTATTGCCAAAAGTAAGGTATTGACTATAACAAAACCTTCTCACCCGTAGTTAAGCTAAAATCCATTTGAATTCTATTGGCTATTGTAGTATACTATGATTATGAGATCTACCAGATGGATGTGAAAACAATATTTCTTAATGGCAACCTCGAGGAGGAGGTATATATGATATAGCCTTAGGGATTCGTATCTAAGGATTACCTAAATAAGGTAGTGTGTAGGTTGCTTAGGTCCATTTATGGACTAAAGCAAGCTTCCCAAAGTTGGAACATAAGATTTGATCAGGGAATCAGATCTCATGACTTCGTTATAAAGCCTTTTTCATTTTGAACAAGTTTACAAAATTTTAAAAAACACTTAAAAAATCACTTTTGTATGTCCAAAAGTATGTCTAAGTGTATATACTATAATCATCAATAATTACAAAGGCGTATTTGCTACCTCCTAGGCTTGTTGTATCAATTGGTCCAAATAAATCCATATGGATCAATTGCAATGGTCTAGAGTGTTGAATCTCGGATTTTGATGATGAAATTAATTGATGTGTTTGTGATCTAATTTGTGTTTTGAGTGATGTAGGACTACCTTCGATCAGGAGAGGCAAATTGATTAAAGCAAGAAGGATAAAAAGTTGGGCCGGAATTGAACATATCAGAAGATTGGACGTCAGACCAGAGGAATGGTTGATGTGTTGGCAGAAGGCTTCGTGCCATGAGTTTAGGCATCAAGCCAAGAAGATTAGACATTGCACTAAAGATATTGGATGTTCCGAGAAGGCAATATGCCGATTGAGCAATATGTCAAAGGAGAGGACGATGTGCTGAAGGGTCGGACGAAGCGCCGGATGAACTAATGACATGCCGGACAACTTAGTATTCTTGCATGTAATAATTTATCTAGATCGAGGTAGTCTTAGTAGTAATTGTGTCGGTTTAGAATATAATTAGGCCAACTCAATTAGGAGCCAACTAAGCCCGAATTAGGTTGTTTTGGGCCAATAGAAAGGCTCAAGACCCAACAGTTGGGTCAAGCGATGGCACCTCCAAAGGTTCAGTCTTCAAGACAGTCTCTAAGACTATGTCAAGCGATAGTACCACCAGACTAAGTGATGGTACCGCCGAGTGTCAAGCGATGGTACCGCCAGACTAAACGGTGGTACTGCCCAGACACAATCTACCAGCCTGTGTTAAGTAGTGGTACCTTTAGACTTGGCATGGTACCACCCAGTGTCAATATTATAAGCGGTGATATCGCCAATACCCCAAAAACCAAGGATGAGACACTGGGTGGTACCATGCCAAGTCTAAATGTACCACTACTTAACACAGGATGGTAGATTGTGTCTGGGCAGTACCACCGTTTAGTCTGACGGTACCATCACCTAGTCTGGTGGTACTATCGCTTGACATAATCTTAGAGACTGTCTTGAAGACATGTTTATCAAAGTCATGTTTTTCTCATTTGGTTTAACACCCAAGAGAAATGACTCTTTTCGGCTTTCAAGAGGGTCACTCTATCATTCGTCCTCTTATGTTCAATGGGACGGACTACACATATTGGAAAACTCAAATGAGAGTTTTCTTACTTTCTTTAAACTTTGATTTATGGAATATCATTGAACTTGGCTTTCAAACCCCCTCTAAACCTTTGAATGAATGGAATGACTTTGAGAAAAAAATATTTTCTTTAAATGCAAAAGCTATGAATGTTTTATTTTGTGCTTTGGATAAAAACGAGTTTAATCGGATTTCCATTTGCAAAATTGTGCATGATATTTAGCACACACTTGAAATTACACATGAAGGCATTAGCAGAGTTAAAGATTCGAAAATTAATCTTTTGATGCATGATTTCAAATTATTTTGTATGAAGCTAAGCGAAACTATTATTGATATGTCCACTCGTTTTACGGATATCATCAATAATTTAAAAGCTTTTGGTAAATATTTTTCAAATTTTGAACTTGTTAATAAAGTTTTATGATCTCTTTCTAAAAATTGGGATTCGAAAGTAACAACAATACAAGAATCAAAAAACTTGAACCATTTTTCGATTGAAGAACTTATTGGGTCTTTGATGACCTATGAAATGACATGTAAAGCACATAATAAGCATAAGAACAACCTTCCAAAGAACAAGAAGGATTTGACACTCAGAACTCAAGAAGACCACTCGAGCGAAAGCTCAAGTGATGATAACTTTGAACTCTTAGCAATAAAGCTTAAAAAGTTAATGAAACAAAAATCAAAGAATAAAAATAAACTTAAAAAGAATACAATTACTTGCTATGAACGTAAGAAGTCAGGATACTACAAAGATGAGTATATAAAACTAAAGAAGAAGTTGTCAAAGAAAAAAGAAGCACTCAAGGACGAATCGAGCACATCCGAATACGAGGAGCAAACCAATAAAGATGAGGTGACCTTTCATGATGAGCTATGTAACTCACTCGAAATGTATTTACCTAATTTTGAAATTACTTGAAGCATTTCATCAGCTGTTTTTAAATTAGTTTAGAAAAATTATATATAAATTGTTAAAAAAAATATTGATCATAACAATTGCATATTTTATGACAAAGAAACAAAATGTTAGATTTAAATCTATTGCTTATATATTTAATAAGATTAATCCTATATATGTTTTAAGAAGCAATAACGTGTATCTTAATTATATCCATATTGTTTTTTGATTTTAAATGATGATGCATTTTTGTATGGAAGACTTACGTAAAATCAATTATAAAATTTGATACTAAAAGAACTTGAGCTATTTTTAATCTTATAGGAATCTATCTATGTTAATTTCATTGAATTATCCGAAAAGTGATTTTGATGATGATTTTGGATTTTTTTTAATATGATTCATTTTAATAATGAGATGATATATCCAATCGAATCATTTATCGATGTTTACGACTTGAGATGTATTTTATATGAAATATTTTTCTTGATTCTTGTATGATTCAATCTTTTAAAAAACATTCATCCAAATGAATCATGATTATTCTTTTCACAAATTGTCCTCCTATGATTCTATTGGTTATTTACTAAAAAGAAATTTTATCATGATCTTAATATGACTCCTTTGTAATTATGATTTGTACATCTCAACTCCCAATTAATTTTTCTTGATATTCTTTATGTGATGATATAAAATTATACATGAAATACTCATGATATTATGTTGATACACACAAATGAGAAATTATGATCATGTATGATAGGATATAATGTAATTTGATATTTTAATACTATCATTATTTAAAATATTTATGATTTAGAATGATTCATGCAATACTCATGATTTTTTTTATGAAACGATGTGAAAATCAACAACTATAATTTTCTAAAATGATATCTTATTTGAATTTTTCATATTGAAAGAAGATTGCTACTTTATCTTTTATCATGATATAGAAATTGATGTAAAGGAAAAAAAATTACAACATTGTAAAGAACAATTACCAACGTGCATGTTTCTTGAAACGAAAGCAAAAAATTTACTAGCTTGCACATTTCAATTATTTCGTGCAGAACTTGAAACTTCAATTATTTCGTGCAGAACTTGAAACCATACATATGCCCTTGTTATTACTCTCACTGGACATTTTAACTTCAAATTGATAGATAGACGGATAGATATGAAAAGAATTTTAAAAGAGGTTAAATCTAAATCAGTACTTTTTACCTCAAATTGAGTTTTTTAAATAAATGTTAACCGGAAGAGGATCTTAATATCTGAAGAGGCATATATCCTGCAATAGAATTCATAATAATAAATACAACATGCAAAAAATCTATTTAATAATTATTGTTTTTAATCTTGTATTTTAATAATAATGTGACTTGTACATGCAACCGTGAAAGATTGACGAACTCTTCTGGGAATGGATGCATTGAAACACAATCAATAAAATCTGTTGCTCTATTTCCTTGCAACAGCATTCAACTAAGACAAAAGGCAGCTTTGATTTACATATAGCTCATCTGAAATCAGCTAAAGATTTACACAACAGAAGAAAATAAATCAAAATTCTAAGCAGAAATCAAAACTTTTGAAATGAAATTTTCTAATGGAAGAAACTGCATGGGGTCAAAATTTTACGAAATCTTGTCACTTTACGAAGCCATGAAATTTTAGGAAGCTATGAAATTTTGTCACTTCCATGCTTTCCTTCCCTGGAACTGCTTGCCTGACCGCCTTTGCCGCTGTTTTTTCTCCTGCCTAGAGCGAGCTACTTTTGCTCTTTTGGCAGAAAGAGGCATCTTCTTTTTATGTTCCTTTTGGCGATTGCTTAGACCACCCGTCTATCAACAAATCGCAGATAAGCAATCAGTCTATTAATTCCAAAACAAGGTGCCTGGTTAATGTAGACACTGAGAAGAGAATGACTAATGAAGGGGAAGGAAAAGCAAAAGGAGGCAGAGAGGAAGCTTTGATTTGCAGCAGGGAGATGGGGGGTGGCAGGCGATCCTTTCCATTGTGTTAAAATTTTGCAGACTGCCAACCAACATAGGAAAAGCAAAAGGAGGCAGAGAAGAACAGGATCTACATTCCACTTGGGGGATAATTAAAGAAGATTATCACCTTAGTTGAAATGCAGATCAGAAGTGTACCAGATGCTCTGAAGACTAAAGCGCAGGATGTTAAAATAACAGCTTTTGAAAAAGCAAACCAAAAGTACTGAAGGAAACCAATTGCGAGCTTTAAAGGAACATAGGCAAGATGTGTATCATAAAATATAGGAATGTCACTATATTTTAATCTGCACTAAAAACAAAAAATTGTCACGTAACATGTCGTAAATCCAATACAGGCTAACCTTTTTTTGTTTCACAGCAGTTCTAGCCTGATACTTTCCTCTATCCTCCCTCCCAGCTCTTACTAGGGTCAGTCGTTCCTCCTTGCTAAGCTTTCTTTTAATGTGGACCTAAAGAACAATAGTTCGTTGATGATAAAGAGAATTAGTTCAACTTAGAACAACTCACAAGCTTATGACATAAAATCATAATTTAAAGTAAAGGAAATGTAATCCAAAGTAAGAATAGCTACCAGTACATTAAAAAAAAAAAAGCTAGCAGTACATCAACATCTAGCTATTCATCATGTACTTTTAAAAATACTCATACAAGCTCTCGTGCAGATATGCTTCCATCCAGAGATCAAAAGCATGGACCAGTGATCTCAAAAGAATCAATGCCTTGAACAACATATACAACACCAGAAATTTGCATTACAGAATGATAATATATGTGAGAGCTAAAATCGGATCAATTGGTACATTATTAAATGAGTTCATCAATTTTACATATAGTTGGAACATTACAAAAGGAGTTTATCAACCTTACATAGTCATAGAATTACCAAATAGGGAAAAGAAAAAGAAAAACATTCATACCAAGAGAAAGGATGAGAGCTCACCTCTAGCATAGCAGGATCCACTGGCTTTATACTTAATTGCTCAGAAGAGGGAATTTTGAAAGATGAGACTTTCGAGTCTATACCCTTTCTCAAAAGACCTTGCTGAGCCATAACCAGCTTTGCTTCTTTCTTTGCCTATGAGATTCAAAAAAGAAAAAAGGCAAAGCTTATAAGATGCCTACATAGTGAGTGAATTTTGGTGATTAAAAATGTAATCAAGAATATAAGATCCATTATTTCATCGAACATTAAAATTAATCAGAACACTAAAGAAGTTGAAGATCCAAATTTCTCAGAAACACTCGCTTATGCAGATGTTACTATAACTTCATATCAGATAACATGAGCGTATGAGTAACAAAGTTCAATGAACAGTGTCAGAATTTTACTGAATCTATTCCACATAATTAAGATGAAAAGGAGCACTAAGTTTCCGGTGAACACACCTTCAACTCTTTTATACGTTGAAAATCTTCATTAGAAAGAATTCCATCTGTTTCATCTGATGCTTTCTGTGACATCTTGGCCATTGTTAGTCTTTTAAGGGTGCGAAGACTTGATTCTGAAGTATTCAGTTGTCCAACATAATCCGCAAACTTCCTCTTCTTTGATTTGGCCTTCTCCTCTTCCTTTATTTCATCGTTGTCATCACAAGCGCATTCATGATTACTGAGGTCATCATCATTGCAGATGTCATTAGAAGACTTTTTCCTTGATGCATCTAGCTCACTGGAGATATCCATATTATCATCACTAAGATCCACATCTTCTTTAGTATCACTATCATATTCATCATAGGCAGCATTCTCATCAATATCATCATCAAGATCATCACCATCATCTTCCTCTCCATCAATGTTATCACTGTTACCTAAATCTTCTTCATTTTTTTCATCTGAAACCTCATCATCCTCTTCTTCATCTTCCAAAGAATCATCCTCTTTCTCTGTCTCAGCATCACTGTCATACTCATCATCCAAATCTGATGCAGAAGCCTCAGCATCAGAACTGTCAGTCATCGAGTTATCAACGTGTTCCAGCAACTCTATGTCAGGCACATCAGTAGCTATACTAACTTCTCCATATGCTTTTGGCCTTGCTTTGGGATTGACCGGACGGCCACGGTCCTTTTTGACCAATAAAGAAGGGCATATCTGAAAACTAATAAAGCTCAGAATAACAATCACAAGCTATACGTCTGAAACAAAAATTGTTAGACTGAAATACATATTCCAACCTCTTTGAATAAAGTTATCAAGGAGCGAGCTGCTGAAGAAACTGCCTTCTCATGTGATTTTTTGTACAAGACCAAGTCTTGAAGCAGATCTTCATTCATTAACTGTAAACAACCAAAATGTGACAGTTAGACAACTAGTTTCTTGTAGACATTTACAAGCTTTTACAGGTACATATCTATTTCAAGTGGTGCACTATCCTTCTCAAATAATTTTATTATTTCTCAAATTGAAGCAAAAAAAATAAAAAAAAAACAAGATTACAGTTAATTAATATGAAGATGGGTAAAATTTTGAAAAACAAAAAACATAATTATTAAGATAATTGCATCTAGAATTTGAGTAAGTAAACATTCAACGGACCCAAATCCACATTGAGTACTTTTTTGTGACAATGTATAGACGAAAAAAAATTAGAATTCCATAACAAGTATAGTTCTTTCACAGATTCAACTTCCTAGAAAATCTGAAGGCATATTATAAGAGTTCATCATACTGTCAACATCTTGTATCTCAGATGGAGTCTGGCTAAACTGCTAATGTGACGAGATCATGCTAAAGTGACAAGATGATATATTAAGTAGGCATGAACCATGGAATTGTGATGTGATGCATCTCATACAAGATGATGCAAAGAATAAACCTGTCGCAAACAAACTTGAACAAATAATTGACTAAATGTAAAGCAATACCAAAGGCATCCTGATACAGATCTCCCTCACAACATTCAGCCCAACAGCAATGGCCTGACAAGACAAATAAGAAAGTCCATGATCAACAGTTCAACTATTAACAGATGAACATGACTGAAAGTAATATCATTTTCAGCAGTACCTCTGTGCGAGAACGATCATGCACAAATTGATTCACAATTTGTTTAAATAAGGGTTCAACCGCATCAGGAGGTACCTATTCAAATAAAAACAGCTTCGATGAGTTCTTCTATCTGAAGAACAGAACTGGGAACAGCATGCCTTGACTATGAACGCTTAGAAATTCTACAGTAAAAAAAGCACAACCATATCATGGCAGGCCTGGACAGCTGCAGCAAGCAAATCAGTGACATCACGTTGATGAGGCTAAAAAAAAATAAATACAAATAAGTATGGTTTCAAGTTAAAATACATATAAGCAAAAAAATCCTTGTTTACCTGAACATATTTTTGAAGAAACGGATAAAAATTTAACAAGATCAGACGGTGCAATCCAACAGTTCTGGCTACTACTTTCAACATCATCATCCTATCCTGCAACACAAAGTAACAACAATAGTCGACAAAAGAAAATTTCATATATCAACCAATAAATAACACATGTAGTCTAACATAGAAGAGAAATTTCATTATAAATTACTGTTATCAGCTTAGTGTAGAGTGTGAACCAATCTACCAAAACATTGAAATGACATTGACTATAGCCTTTCAATATAATAAATAAAATTCACCCATTCAAAACATTCTGAATAGAGTAAAGAGCCACATATAACTCTTTATAATACATCCCTATCTTAATCACATGTAGATTCAAGTATTCAGGCCAATTTTCTAAAACATTAATGATCTCAATGGAACTGCATATCTTAAGAACTTAATCACTAGCAGGAAATTGAAGATAATGAACAATATAGAAAATCCTTCTTTTAATTAACAAGAACTTGCAGGCTAACAAAGCCACCACCAGACTTGCTATATAAATCAGCAAACATGATATTAAAGTACAAATTTCGAAAATAATAATAAGGTGCATGAGGGAAAGGATAACTACCTCGAAGCGTTCATTGCATCTTTGAAGGCGAGAGAACAGTTTCTCAGCGAAACCCTAAAGCAGCACCAAAAGAAAAAATTGTCAAGGAAGCATAAGGATTTAATTTACTGAACTATCATACAAGGACCAACCAACCTGTGCATCTTTTAAATGAGTAATAGGTGAATAGTAACCAGAGCTGTTACTTTGTGATGTTATTCGCTGCTGCCTTTTCATGTTGCGTATCACACGCTGCAACTTTGCCTTCTTTTTTTTCCTGCTGGCAACCGTACCTTTATGATTTGCCTAGAAGTAAAATAAGAAATAGTCAATTGAACAAGTTCCTAATTTTTTTTAAAAAAAATTGCTACAGTCTCACCACTCAAAAGAAACACAATGTTTACATGATCTAGATTAAATTTCAGCTGATGAGTTGCATGTGATGGAAACCAATTTCCAGACATGCATACAAAGAAAATCACAATGTATTAAAATGCAAGTGATATCCACAGTTGCATGCTAATGACCATTTATTCATTTAATCGATGAAAAGAGTTGGGCAATACATAACTTTTCTAATTCATAACCAAATTTGCATAACTGAAACTTGTGTTATTTATTAACAAGGGAGACAAAGTTTATCTTTTAAAGTAAAGGTGGGGTTATGCACATGACTGCATTCCCTGAAATCAACTAATAACCCACCCAAATAACCACTTACCCTTTGCAAAAACAATAAAAAACTAATAACCCCCTCCCAAATAGGGTTTTCAGATTATCAACAAGCACCACAATATTTTGCGTATAACTTGACAAGCAAAAGTTAGATTCATTTTGATTAACTCCATGAATAGTGATTAATAATTCCAGAAGATTTATTTCTGTTATTTGTCTCAGTTCTTTAACATGGTTTACTTCAGGTTACCCTTGGTCAGCTTCAGTACTACAATTTACAATCTAACCACTAGAACAATTTATTTTAATTGACTGTAGGAAACAGATGCAGTGCTTCCATATGATCAAAAGAATAAAACCTGAACTACTTAAGCATGCAAGACCTTGTAAATAGCTTCTCGGCTAAGAGTAATAGGCTGTTGACTAGTTGTATCGTCTTCACTGCTTGAGGCTTCACAGTCATCCTCCTCTTCAATTTGTTCATAACCAAGAAGAAATGAGAGAGTAGATATCATAATCCTGAACACATAAAACCTCCCTATAAGTTAAAGATATACAACTATAAAAAGAAGAAAAGAAAAAGCTAAAATTGGCAGCAAAGTGCACGAGGATTTTCCCAATGTAGAATCTGAGATTAACTAAATGCACAAAGAAATATTTTTGTTGTGAAACGATAATGCTGAGGTTTAACAAAGCCAAGATTGGTCGAGGCTGTAAAGGCTCAAAGTGGATATGACTTAATTACAAGCCTAAAGATTATGTAGAATCTGATCAGACTCTTGTTGAAACTGATCAAGATTATGTCAAAGTTCAGACAACCAGTGCTAGGACCTACAAGAAGTTTTACAACCTAAAATCATGCCTATCTCAAGACTAACATGAGCCTTATTTGAAGCTTGATTAAATATACTTCAATTGATCTCAACTTTTAAACTTTAAATATATCCATTTTTATTTAATTTATGCCATATATTTAAATCTTTTACCAGTTCATAGGTTATACATGAGTAATGACTCATGGATGCCAACAGATTGTGGAATTAAAAATTATTTTAATGAACACAAAACATCTCTTTGACACCCCATATCAAACTACAACAATCATTCATGAAAATTTATTTTTTTAAAAAACATATGAAATATATATTTGAACAATTAGAGTCCAGTTTGACAGAACCCAACTAATTGCAAGCCCAGTTTGGCTTGAATTTGATTCAGGCCTGCACTTAGCTGTTTTGTTTCCGATGCTGGCTTAATTGAGCTCAATTCAGCTTGAAATCAGAATGAGTTTGAGCTGTTTATCAACAGCTACATTAAATTAACAGCCCTATATAGCACCACAGGTGCAGACTTGAGCAAACTACATACCTTGAAGACGAATGGAAACAGGCAGTGCAAATGGCATTAGCTGTACGGTCATCAAACCACACCCTCCATCTATGCAGATCACAAAGAATAACAAGCGACCTTTTGGCCCTCTGTTCCTCCGCCCCCTACAAAAGGAAAACTTAATGATGTTGGTACAAGGTCATGATTATAGATCTCAACAGGAATAGAATAGAGAGAAGATTAAAGAATCAGAAGTCTAAAAGTAAGGCAGTTAACGGCATCCAATAAACCAAGAACATCACAAGCTAAAATAATTAAAAAATAAAATACATACCTGCAGCATAAAAAAAAGAGTATTCTGCAGTTTGCGATTCTTGGCTTCGTTCTTGTGTTTCTGGTTCATGCGTCGAATGTTATGTACGACATGCGAAAAGGCCAGTTTTCTTAAGGTCCGGTCACCAAGAATCTGAAGGTCCATAAACAATTCGAGAGTTTCTTCAATATCAATGATCTGGAAACAAAAAAAAAAGTAACCAATGTGATGTTAAAGTCCATCGAAGATTAAAACGAATTTTCAGATAAAACAGAATCATATTGAAGATCAGCAATAATGATTGAAAGTTAACTGGTTTCATGATGCCAAATAATAAAGCAAACCTTTATGGCTTTTCTTAGGAAAGTGACTTAGACAATTATCAGAATATTTTAGAAAAACCAAAAAAGCAAGATTTGATAAAGCAAAACTTGGGTAACAATGAAAGAACTGTGTGCCAAACTTTTGCACAGATCAAGGCCTTCCAAGATGCCAAATTTTCACTTCATATGTTCTAAACTCTGATAATGCATCATTAAGGGAACATTTATTATCATCTAATGGAAGACTGAAATGTGTTAGCTTCAACACAAACCTGCTTAACCCAATGGAATCATTTGGCTTGGTTGGGTTGGCTGTTTGGAAATAACGATAGAGAGACATTCCAGAAATCAGAATCTGATCATACATCAGCTTTGATCGGGTTAGGAATGATCTAAAAATAGTTTAATTTAGAAGGTCATCAAAATAGTAGGTGATGGTCATCAGCGCAAGAAAAGAGGGTATAACATTACACCAATACAGGAAAAGAGAAAGCAGGATAACAGTCTAGATATACCAAAATATGGAACGCCTGATGTTACATATATGGCAGCACTAGAAAAAAAAGAACTGGCAAATGTAGTAGGTCATGACAGAAAAGAAGAAGAATGGCAGGGGACCAACAGGCAGAGCAACTCGTCTCAGACAACAAACAAGAGAAGCATGAACAGCAAATTCCTGTCTCACTGCCATATGATCTGGCACCACACTAATAGCCGGACAATAAAATCAATCCTCAGATCAGCAACACTGCAAACGGCATATGACATGTATTTCAGCACAAGGTGACATATAAGACCTTTAGTTGAATTTTTTTTTCCAAAAAGGTCTCACAGGAATGGTGATACACTAGGTAGGAGATTTAAGAAAGTTAAGTAGGTTAGCATTACATAGTACGGCTAAACTGGTAACCACACCCAGCATGCCAACATCATATTGGATAATAGCATGTCCATTTACTGAAAAATTATGAGACACATGATGATACAGGAAGGTAAGATTTCCAACAGGTGAAGCAGGTTAGAATTTAGAGTATGGTTGAGCCTGTAAATAAAACCAGGTACATGAATGATATATGATGAATTATGCTAATAGTTTATCGAGAAAACATGAAATCCATTGGTGATATAGGGAGAGATGAGTGAGGAGTTCTCAGAAAGTGAAGCAGGTCAGCATTAAATAGTTTGAATGATATATGATGAATTATGCTAATAGCCTTTTATTGAGAAAACATGAAATCCATTGGTGATATAGGGAGGGACGAGTGAGGAGTTCTCAGAAAGTAAAGCAGGTCAGCATAAAATAGTATGTTTAAACATGGCAACCAGACCAGGTATGCCAATAACATGCTGAATGATGCTACCACCTACATTGACTAATTAGGAGACTGTGATGGAAATAAGTCTTTTTTCTACAATTTTACCTCAAACAAGAATTTGTAAACTAGAACATGATTCTGTTATTTCGATCTGTAAATGAACAATAATTAGACTACTAAAATAGAAAGAGCACCCATATACAATCTTAATAAGCAAGGTCCACAAAAAACTGGTGAAAGATGTAATATTATAAGAATAAAAAATCAAAACAACTTGTTGAATTATGAGATAATAAAAGACAAAAAGGTTTCAAAAAATCTCCGGCCACATATTTGATCACAGACAAATCCACAGTGCATGATTTCAATTAATCATGCCCCAACCGATGGATGGAACTAAACGATTTCACAACAAAACAATAAAGATTTGAGCAACAAAAGACAAAACGTTTGGAGTAATTTACAGCCACAATTTGAATAATCATAGGAAGCAGCCCATCCACAACACTACCCGTCCACATTCACAGTGATAATTTCAATAATTCAAACCCAACTGACAGAATAAAATTATTTCCAATTAAAACAAGAAAAATTCAAGATGTCGTCGATTCTTCAAACAATCATTCACACAATCTGTAAATCTCATATTCCAAAAAGAAAAAGAATTCAACGAACCAACCTTTCTATTGACGAGGAGGATCAGGGCTTGCACAAGATGACACCTCAACGATGACGGAAGGGCGCGGGAATTGACACGGAGGAGGTCGGCCACCTGTAGAGGGAAGTTTGCAAGCTTATCCGGGTAGAAAGGGGTGACATGGGCGATGAACATGACCAAGTCCCCGAGATCCTTGGCTAGGGAGAGGTCGGAGGAGGGCCTAAGGGCGGACTGGCAGCGGAAGAGGTGGAGGGTGGACTCGAAGTGGCGGTAGAGAAGTTGGAGCTCCGCCTCGTACCCCTCGGGGTCGCACTTCATCTTGGACTGCAGCGCCGGGAGGCTCAGCTTTTCCGCTGTCCGGCCGGCAGCCGAGAGGAGGATAGCGGAGGCTATCACGGGGTAGTTCAGGTTGTGCTCCTCGATCTTCTGCTTAGGGCAAGCGTAGGGTGGGTCGGTGAAAGGGGCAAGCTGAGTCGAGTTGTAGCCCATCGAGCACAGCTGGTCCAAGTAGTCGGTGGGCTTTAGGTCGTACACCAACCGCTCCTGTTCGCCGTCGTCCTCATCGTCCTCCTCGTTCTCGTCATCGTCTTCATCCTCCCGCCCACGGAGCGACCCCTTGGAACCGTAGCCGTCAGGGACACCCTCGTGGAACCCTACCACCCCCACGTCCGCGCCTCCATCGGCGGAGACCTGCCTCGAGTCCGGCGGAGTCTCGCAGTCGTCGTCGCGGTCGAAGACATGGATAGCGGTGATGTCGGCAAAGCTCACCCGGCGGGACTTCTTCCTCGCGATCGTTTCCTCGTCGAGCTCGCCGGCGCTCGGGAGCTCCCTCCCCTCGCCGGGATCCATGGAGACCCAGGCGCCAGGAACAAAGATTAGGGATGGATACAGGGTTCGGAGTCCGGTCGAAAGCGGTGGGGCCATGATTTCTTTGGGAGGAAAAACTAGGGTTCTTAATGTTCCACGAAATTAATTCAAACGATGTGGGTGGCTTTGATACAAAAGGGCGCGCAGGACTTACATTTTATATGGAAAGTTTCACTTTACCCCCTGACCTTTATCTCAAATGACACTCGCTGCTCCATGAGAGAAGTTTGATTAGATTTATAAAGAAAATTGCATGTATATACATAATACCCCTCAGAAGTCAATTATTTTGAATTTGTATTTAACAGATAAGCCCGTGCAGAACTTGAAACCATACATATGCCCTTTTGATTACTCTCACTGGACATTTAACTTCAAATTGATAGATAGACAGATAGATATGGTAAGAATTTTATAAAAGGTTAAATATAAATCAGTACTTTTTACCTTAAATTGAGTTTTTTAAATAAATATTAATCGAAAGAAGATCTTAATATCTGAAGAGGCATATATCCTGCATATTTTAAGAAGCAAGAGTTGTTTTCTTGAACATCTCTAAATTGCTAGCTTAAAATATTATAAAATTACTATATACATGATGATAAAAATTTAATATTATATTTTTCATGCAATGAGTTTAACTTATATTACAAACACAAAGAATAGTTGTACTTCTCTTTTTTGTTGATGACAAAGGGGGAAAAGTATGTTGATGACATGACATGTTAATGCATAAGTCTATGCATAAGTTCATGATGACGTGTTGCAAGTATTCATGATGAATATTGCAATGACTTGAATTCAGTTTGAATTCAAGGTTCTATCAATATAGCATATTGATAGGGGAAGTTTTTTAAACTCCGGGAGTTAAAGTTAATTCCGTCATCAAGTGGTTGTCATCATCAAAAAGGGGGAGATTGTTGAATCTAGTATTTTGATGATGAAACCACTTAATATGTGTTTATGTTTTAATCTACGTTTTGAGTTACGTAGGATGCTTCGATTAAGATGAGACAATTAAAGCAGAAAAAATCATGTTGTGCCCGAGGAACATGTCAGAAGATTGGACGTCGGGCCGATAGATCGGTCGACGTATCGATAGAAGGCTTCGGGCTATGGACTTAGGCTTCGGGCCAAGAAGAGCGGGTATTGTGCCAAGGATATCGGAGTTGCGAAGTCAACTGGCCGATTAGGCAATAGGCAGCAGGAGAGGACGATGCGCTGAAGAATCAGACGAAGCATCGAGGGACTAATGACATGCCAGACAATTTAGTTAATTGCTTAGGATTAATTGTCTTGATCGAAGTTTTGTTTTAAGTGTGCAGGATTAACTACGATGAAAGAAAGACATGCAGCAGGAGTTGCGCCAGAGTCAAAGACTATGATCACGTTGGGAGTTCGAGAGCTCGACGGAAGTCCGGACGGTCGTCGAAGGTTCTGCGGGAACAAATATGAGAAGTCCAGAAGCTTGCCAAAAGAAGCTCGTCAGAACTCGCCAAGTGGATCGTCGCGAGTCCAGGAGTTTGCCAGAAGTCCGTCGGAGCATCACTAGAGGGTCGTCGGATGTTCGTCGGAAGTTCGTCGGAAGTTCGTCGGAAGCTCGCCGGAAGAAGCGATTGACGCACTGGAACAAGCTGTAGTAAATGTCTTAAGAATTGTCGTAGTTAGTATGTAGATTAAGTTAGGAATGAGGTGATCCTATTAACTTAATCTGGGGGTAATTGGGCCCTTGACAGACCCAAATTGGGCTGAATGGATCAACCCATTCGGACCAGAATTCCTACTAGGTGATGCCACTGCCTGTCAGGGGCGGTTGCACTGCCCAGTCTCGCTCGGAGACTGAGCCCAAGCGGTGCCACCGCCCAGGAGAGGGTCTCCCAAGAAAGCTGGGCGGTGCAACCACCCCAGGCAAGCGGTGGCACCACTTGGGCTCAATCTCCGAGCGAGACTAGGCGGTGCAACCGCCCCTGACAGGCGGTGGCACCGCTTGGGCTTAGTCTCCGAGCGAGACTGGGCAGTGCAACAGCCTCTGACAGGCAGTGGCACCGCCAGGGCTCAGTCTCCGAGTGAGACTGGGCAATGCAACCGCCCCTGTCAAGCGGTGGCACCGCCCAGAGGCTCAGTCTCCGAGTGAGGAGTGAGGAGTTCTCAGAAGTGAAGTAGGTCAGCATAAAATAGTATGTTTAAACATGGCAACCAGACCAGGTATGCCAATAACATGTTGAATGATGCTACCACCTACATTGACTAATTAGGAAATTATGATGGAAATAATCTTTTTTCTACAGCTTTACCTCAAGCAAGAATTTGTAAACTAGAACATGATTCTATTATTTTGATATGTAAATGAACAATAATTAGACTACTAAAATAAAAAGAACACCCATATATAATCTTAATAAGCAAGACCTACAAAAAAACTAGTAAAAGATGTAAAATTATAAGACTAAAAAATCAAAACAACTTGTTAAATTCTGAGATAATAAAAGACAAAAAGGTTTCAAGAAATCTCCAACCACAAATTTGATCATAGACTTTAGCCCATCCACACCAAAACCCATCGAAATCCACAGTGCATGATTTCAATTAATAAACCCCAACCGATGAAACTAAACAATTTCATAACAAAACAATAAGGATTCGAGCAACAAAAGACAAAACATTTGTTGTAATTTACAGTCGCAATTTGCGTCATAGAAAGCAGCCCATTCACAACACTACACGTCCACAGCCACAGTAAATTTCAACAATTCAACCCCAACCGATAGAACAAAATTATTTCCGATAAACAAGAAAAATTCAAGATGTCATCAATTCTTCAAACAATCATTCACACAATTTATAAATCCCATATTCAAAAAAGAAAAAGAATTCAGCGTTCCAACCTTTCTATTGATGAGGAGGATCAGGGCTTACGCAAGATGGCACCTCAACGACGACGGAAGGCCCCGGGAGTCGACACGAAGGAGGCCGCCTATCTGTCGGGGGAAGTTTGCAAGCTTTTCTGGGTAAAAAGGGGTGACATGGGCGAGGAACATGGCAAAGTTCCCGAGATCCTTGGCTAGAGAGAGGTCAGAGGAGGGCCTGAGGGCGGACTAGTGGCGGAAGAGGTGGAGGGAGGACGCAAAGTAGCGGTAGAGGAGTTGGAGCTCCGCCTCGTTCCCCTCGGGGTCGCACTTCATCTTGGACTGCAGCGCCGGGAGGCTTAGCTTTTTCATTGTCCGACCGGCAACCGAGAGAAACTCCGGCAAGAGGAGGATAGCGGAAGCGATGGCCGACGTCGGCATCTTGGAAACCCTAGAAGGAGAGATCGATGTAGCTCGCGCTCCGCCACAAAAACCCTAAGCAGTTACCGGTCACTATCATTTAAAGCGGTTTTTCTCCCACAAAAATAAATATACTAAATAATATTTTTGTCTATTAAAGTTATTTTTATGTATAATTAACTTATATAAAAGAAAATGATAAAAAAATATCATATAAACATTTATCAGATACTAATAAATTTAATTTAAAAAATAAATATAAAATTGTTTCAAATTTTTAAAAGATACTGACTACCTTGTAAACACTTGTTTGAATTATTAAAATATTTTTTTTCGATTATTCTTAAGTCATAAAGACTTACATATTATTAGAATATTTTGTAATGCATTAACTACTATTGATATGTATAGATGAAGACATCATATTAATATATTTAGTACTTAAATTTTATCAATCCAAGTTAGTTGATAACAATATAATCTTAAACAAAGCTTCAATTTTTTTCTTTAATTAAAATATCAAACATGTTCAAAATATATAATTTAAGTGTAATATTTTGATGAATAGTAAAATCTGAGTTGTCCTAATATTTTGCAAATTAACATCCACACTTTTAGTTTAGTGATATACCAACATAAATAATTTTGACAAATTTTAAATTAAAATTAGATTTGAATTTGAATTTAAAATCATAAAATTGAGTGGGGTCTATAGCTCACTGGTAGTACATTTGATTACAGATCAAATGTTTATTAGTTTAAATTTGATTGAGTCCTTAATTATTTATTTTTTAAATTTAATAAAATATAAACTGAAATAAAATTCATGAGAAAAAAATTGATAATGAGGTTACTTCAATCTTAGTTTTAGGTAGGGTATTCCAATCGATTAAAATTATATTTAGTTAGTATCAAAACTTTAATAGATTTAAAATTAATTATTTTCTCATTAAAATTAATAATGAGAAAAGGTTAATAATTAGCTACTTTAATGTTAGTTTTACATAGGGGTGTTCAAATTATTTTTTAATTTGAATCAGAATTATTTTAAATGGATTCAAAATAAATTAATATACTTCAATTAATTAGTTGAACTCAATCGAATTAATATATTCTAAATTAAAACTAGTTTATTTTTTTTTACAATTAATTAATTAATTTAAAAAGATACTAAAATCGAAACTATTGATTAATCAAATTATTTCTATATCTATCAAAATCAAGTTACAAATTTAAAATTGATTAATCAAATTATTTCCATAGCATTTAAAATCAAACTATTAGTGAATAAATTCAGATCGAATCGACTTTCAAATGGTTCAACTTCAGTTTTGAACATCCATAGTTTTGATTAAATCATAATTAATTATATTTTTAATTTTAATAAAATCAAAATTAAAATTAAAATTAAAATTAAAATATTGATAAAAATAAAAATTAGATTACTTCAATCTTAGTTTTAGGTAGGGGTATTAAAATCAGTTCAAATTAACTTTTTAATTTAAATCAAAATTAGGTTACTTTAATCGTAGTGTTAAAATTAGTTTAAATTATTTTTTTAATTTAAATCAAAAAATATTTTAAATAGATTCAAAATAAATTAATCAACTTCAAGTAATCTGCTCAACTCAATCGAATTCATATCTTCTAAATTAAAACTAATTTAGTTCGATTCAAATTGATTAATCAACTTCAAATTGGTTCAAATTTAGTTTTAATTCAATTTTATTTTTAATTCGATTTGAACATTTATCAGGTTAGTGAAAGACTAACATAAACAAATTTAACAAATTTTAAAATTAAAATAAATTTAAATTTCAAATTAAAATAAAAAAAATATTAAATGTTTAGGTTCATAGCTTAATGGTAAAGCATTCGATTGCAGATCTAATAGTTATCGATTCAAACATGATTCGATTAATTAGTTGAACTTAATCGAATTAATATCTTATAAATTAAAACTAATTAGTTTGATTCAAATTGATTAATTAAGCAAAAAAATATCAAAATCAAAACCGTTTATATATTTAAAAATTAAACTATTGGTGAATAAATTTATATACTTTGAAATGGTTTAAATTATATTATGATTTAATTTGATTTTCTAATTTTATTTGAACAGCCATAGTTTTGATTAAAGCATAATTAATTATATTTTAATTTTAATAAAATTTAAATTAAATTAAAATAATGATAAAAAATTAAAAATTAGGGTACTTCAATCAATCCAAATCATTTTTATCTTGAATTAAAGCTGATTTTAATTTATTCAAAATCAATTAATCTGGTTCAATGAATTAGTTAATTAGTTTAACTTAATCAAATTAATATTTTCTAAATAAAAACTGATTTTATTCGGTTCAAATTGATTAATCAAAAAAAAAAAACTCAAATCAACACTTTGCAAATGAAATTATTTGTGAATCAATTTAGATCGAACCAACTTTGAATTAGTATCAAATTTAGTTTTGATTTAATTTAATTTTCTAATTTGATATGAATACTCATAATTTTAATGATAGATTAGCATAAATAATTTTAACAAAATTTAAATTTAAATTTAATTTAAATTTAAATTTAAATTTAGTTTAAATTACAAGAAAGTCGACCATCTGTCGGGAGAAGTTTGCAAGCTTATCCAATTAGAAAGGGGTGACATGGGTGAGGAACACGGTCAAGTCCCCGAGATCCTTGGCTAGGGAGAGGTTAGAGGAGGGCCTGAGGGCAAACTAGTGGCGGAAGAGATGGAGGGAGGACTCGAAATGGCGATAGAGGAGTTGGAGCTTCGCCACGTACCCCTCGGGGTTGCACATCATCTTGGACTATAGCGCCAGGAGGCTCAGATTTTCCGTTGTCCGGTCGGTAGCCGAGAGGAACTCTGTTGAGAGGAGGATAGTGGAAGCAGCGACCGGCGTCGGCATCTTGGAAACCTGAGAGGAACTCCGTTGAGAGGAGGATAGTGGAAGCAACGGCCGGCGTCGGCATCTTGGAAACCCTAGAAGGTGAGATCGAAGTAGCCCGCACTCCGCCCGAAAAACCCTAAGCAGTTACTAGTCGCTACCATTTAAAGCGATCTTTCTCCCACAAAAATAAATATACTAAATAATGTTTTTATCTATTAAAGCTATTTTTATGTATAATTAACTTATAAAAAAGAAAATGATAAAAAAATATCTTATAAAAATTTATCAAATACTAATAAATTTAATTTAAAAATAAATATAAAATTGTTTCAAATTTTTTAAATATACTTACTACCTTTTAAACACTTTTTTGAATTATTAAAATATTTTTTTGACTATTTTTTTTTATCATAAAGCCTTACATATTATTAGAATATTTTGCAATGCATTAAGTACTATTGATATGTATAGATGAAGAGATCATATTAATATATTTCGTACTCAAATTTTATCAATCCAAGTCAGTCGATAACAATATAATCTTAAACAAAGCTTTAATTTTTTTCTTTAATTAAAATATCAAACATGTTCAAAATATATAATTTAAGTGTAATATTTTGATAAATAGTAAAATCTGAGTTGACCTAATATTTTGCAAAATACAGTAACCCTTATCCTTGTTTATTTAAATTAAATTAAAATAATAATAAAAATTTAATAATTAGGGTACTTCAATCCGTCCAAATCATTTTTTAGCCCAAATTAAAGTTGATTTTAAATGATTCAAAATCAATTAATCTGGTTTGATGAATTAGTCAATCAGTTTAACTTAATCAAATTAATATTTTCTAAATTAAAACTGATTTTGTTTGGTTCAAATTGAATAATCACACAAAAAAAATCAAATCCATACTTTGAAAATGAAATTATTGGTGAATCAATTTAGATCGAACCAACTTTGAATGGTATCAAATTTAGTTTTGATTTAATTTTATTTTATAATTTGATCCGAACACTCATAGTTTCAATGATAGATTAGCATAAATAATTTTAACAAATTTTAAATTTAAATTAAATTTAAATTAAATTTAAATTGAATTTAAATTAAATTTAAATCACAAGAAAGTAGGCCATCTGTTGGGGGAAGTTTGCAGGCTTATCCGGGTAGAAAGGGGTGACATGGTTGAGGAACATGACCAAGTCCTCGAGATCCTTGGCTAGGGAGAGGTCAGAGGTGGGCCTGAGGGTAGACTGGTGGCAGAAGAGGTGGAGGGAGGATTCAAAGTGGTGGTAGAGGAGTTGGAGCTCTGGCTCGTACCATTTGGGGTCGCACTTCATCTTGGACTGCAATGCCGGGAGGCTCAGCTTTACCGTTGTCCGACCAGCAGCCGAGAGGGACTTCGACGAGAGGAGGATAGTAGAGGCTATCATGGGGTAGTTCAGGTTGTGCTCTTCGATCTTCTACTTGGGGCACACGTAGGGCGGGTCGGTGAAGTGGGCAAGCTGAGTCGAGTTGTAGCCCATCGAGCACAGTAGGTCCAAGTAGTCGGTGGGTTTAGGTGGTACACCAACCTCTCATGTTTGAAAATTGAACTATTGATGAATAAATTTAGATATACCCAATAACATGTTGAATATTGCTACTACTTACATTAACTAATTAGGAGACTATGATGGAAATAAGTCTTTTTTCTATAACTTTACCTCAAGCGAGAATTCATAAATTAGAACATGATTCTATTATTTCGATATGTAAACGAGCAATAATTAGACTACTAAAATAGAGAGAGCACCCATATACAATCTTAATAAGCAAGGTCCATAAAAAACAAGTAAAAGATGTAAAATTATAAGACTAAAAAATCAAAACAACTTATTCAATTCTGAGGTAATAAAAGATAAAAAGGTTTCAAGAAATCTCCAGCCACAAATTTGATCATAGACTATAGCCCATCCACACCAAAACCCATCCAAATCCATAGTGCATGATTTCAATTAATCAACCCCAACCGATGGAACTAAACGATTTCGTAACAAAACAATAAAGATTCGAGCAACAAAAGACAAAACGTTTGAAGTAATTTACAGTCGCAATTTGCGTCATAGGAAGTAGCCCATTCACAACACTACCCATCCACAGCCACAGTAAATTTCAAAAATTCAACCCCAATCGACAGAACAGAATTATTTCTAATCAAAACAAGAAAAATTCAAGATGTCATCAATTCTTCAAACAATCATTCACACAATTTGTAAATCCCATATTCCAAAAGGAAAAAGAATTCAACGCTCCAACCTTTCTATTGACGAGGAGGATCAGGGCTTGCGCAAGATGGCACCTCGACGACGACGAAAGGGCCTGGGAGTCGACACGAAGGAGGTCGGCCATCAGTCGAGGGAAGTTTGCAATCTTCTCTAGGTAGAAAGGAGTGACATGGGCGTGGAACAAGGAAAATTCCTCGAGATCCTTGGCCAAGGAGAGGTCAGAGGGGGGCTTGAGGGCGGACTGGTGGCGGAAGAGGTGGAGGGAGGACTCAAAGTGGCGGTAGAGGAGTTGGAGCTCCGCCTCGTACCCCTTGGGGTCGCACTTCATCTTGGACTGTAGCACCGAGAGGCTCAGCTTTTCCGCTGTCCGACCGGCAACTGAGAGGAACTCCAAGGAGAGGAGGATAGCGGAAGCAACGGCTAGCATTGGCATCTTGGAAACCCTAGAAGGAGAGATCGAAGTAGCTAGCGCCCCGCCCCAAAAACCCTAAGCAGTTACTGGTCACTACCATTTAAAGCGGTCTTTCTCCCACAAAAATAAATATACTAAATAATATTTTTATCTATTAAAGCTATTTTTATGTATAATTAACTTATAAAAAAGAAAATGATAAAAAAATGTCATATATAAATTTGTCAGATACTAATAAATTTAATTTAAAAATAAATATAAAATTATTTCAATTTTTTTATATATACTGACTACCTTTTAAACACTTTCTTGAATTATTAAAATATTTTTTTACTTTTTTTATGTCATAAAGACTTACATATTATTGAAATATTTTGCAATGCATAAAGTACTATTGATATGTATAGCTGAAGACATCATATTAATATATTTCATACTCAAATTTTATCAATCCAAGTTAGTCGATAACAATATAATCTTAAACAAATCTTCAATTTTTTCTTTAATTAAAATATCAAACATGTTCAAAATATATACTTTAAGTGTAATATTTTGATGAATAGTAAAATCTGAGTGTAATATATTAAAATATTTTGTAAAATATAGGAACCTTTATCCTTGTTTATAAATAATCAAATAGATTCTTCCTTATTTCTTTTGAACATTATCCCAAATGGGTACTCTACTTTCCTCTAATTACTCATGCGATCACCTCCGACACCAAATTGACGAGTTGATATGACAGTGGAATGGAAATACTACCATTGCTGAATAAATAATTTTAATAAATTTTAAATTTATATTTAAAACTAAAATCACATTGAGCGGTCATCAGTTTTAATCAAGTTAGGCTCTCAATTAATTTTAATTTAATTTTCATAAATTTAAATTTAAATTTAACTAATTAGGAAAATTTAACTAATTAGAAAAAGTTGATAGGTACGTCACTTCAATTTCAATCTTTTGGTAATTTTTGGCAAAGGTGATCAAACCAGTTTAAATTATTTTTTATTCCATTCAAAACTGAATTAAATCGATTCAAAATCAATTAATCTAGTTTAGTTAACTAGTAAATTAGTTGAACTCAATTAAATTAATATATTATAAATTAAAACTTATTTAGTTTGATTCAAATTGATTAATCAAACAAAAAAATTAAATTGATATTTAGGTTAAAATTTAAATTTAAATTGAAATCATGAGTAAAAGTTGATAATTAGGTTACTTAAATATTAGTTTTAGGCAAGGTTGTTCATATTTATTTAAATATTTTTTTTAGTTCGAATAGAAAATGATTTGAATCGATTTAAAATCAATTAATCTAGTTAAATTAACTAGTTAATTAGTTGAACTTAATTGAATTAATATCTTCTAATTTGAAAATGATTTAGTTCAATTTAAATTGATTAATCAAGTAAAAAAAGTTAACTAATTAGAATTATTAGCTATCAAAATCAAATTATTAGTGAATCAATTAGCGACTTTGAAATAGTTAAAATTCAACTTCAATTTAATCTAATTTTATTTTCAATTCAATTTGAACACCCATAGTTTTGATTAATGTATAGTTAATTATACTTCAATCTTAATTTTTGGTTAATCAAACGGAGTGTTTGAAATCCATTCAAATCATTTTTTTAAATTTAAATCAAAACTATTTTAAATAAATTTAAAATTAATTAATCTTATTTAGTTAACTAGTTATTTAGTTGAACTCAATTAAATTAATATCTTTTAAACTAAAACTAATTAAATTTGATGTAAATTGATTAATCAATCAAAAATTAAAATTAAAATTAAAATACTCAGATAAAGTTATTAATTAAGTTAGTTCAATCTTAGTTTTAGGCAAGGTGTTTAAATCAGTTAAAATATTTTTTTTATTTCGAGTTAAAACCAATTTAAATTGATTCAAAATTAATTAATCTAGTTGAGTAACAAGTTAATCAATTGAAATTAATCAAATTAATATATTTTAAATTAGAACTAATTTAATTCGATTCAAATTGATCAATCAAATAAAAAAGATATCTAAATCAAAATTGTTTAAAGCTTTTAAAAACAAAGTATCGGTGAATCAATTTGGATGATATCGATTTTGAATTGATTCAAATTAAGTTTTGATTCAATTTGATTTTAACATCTACACTTTTAATTTAGTGATATACCAACATAAATAATTTTGATAAATTTTAAATTAAAATTAGATTTGAATTTGAATTTAAAATCATAAAATTGAGTTGGGTCTATAGCTCACTAGTAGAGCATTTGATTACAGATCAAATGTTTATTAGTTTAAATTTGATTGGACCCTTAATTATTTATTTTTTAATTTGAATAAAATACAAACTGAAATAAAAATCATGAGAAAAAAATTGATAATGAGGTTACTTCAATCTTAGTTTTAGGTAGGGTATTCCAATCGATTAAAATTATTTTTAGTTTGTATCAAAACTTTAATAGATTTAAAATTAATTATTTTCTCATTAAAATTAATAATGAGAAAAGTTTGATAATTAGCCACTTTAATGATAATTTTAGGTAATTTTAGGTAGGGGTGTTCAAATTATTTTTTAATTTGAATCAAAATTATTTTAAATGGATTCAAAATAGATTAATATACTTCAATTAATTAGTTGAACTCAATCGAATTAATATCTTCTAAATTAAAACTAGTTTATTTTTTTTTAATATTAATTAATTAATTTAAAATATACTAAAATTGAAACTATTGATTAATCAAATTATTTCTATATCTATCAAAATCAAGTTACAAATTTAAAAGTGATTAATCAAAATATTTCCATAGCATTTAAAATCAAAGTGAATAAATTCAGATCGAATCTACTTTCAAATGGTTCAAATTCAGTTTTGAACACCCATAGTTTTGATTAAATCATAATTAATTATATTTTTAATTTTAATAAAATTAAAATTAAAATTAAAATATTGATAAAAAATAAAAATTAGATTACTTAAATCTTAGTTTTAGATAGGGGTATTAAAATTAGTTCAAAATAACTTTTTAATTTAAATCAAAATTAGGTTACTTCAATCATAGTTTTAGGTAGGGGTGTTAAAATTAGTTAAAATTATTTTTTTAATTTAAATCAAAAAATATTTTAAATAGATTCAAAATAAATTAATCTGATTCAAGTAATTTGCTGAACTCAATTGAATTCATATCTTCTAAATTAAAACTAATTTAGTTCGATTCAAATTGATTAATCAACTTTAAATTGGTTCAAATTTAGTTTTAATTCAACTTTATTTTTTAATTCAATTAGAACATTTATCAGGTTAGTGAAAGACTAACATAAACAAATTTAACAAATTTTAAAATTAAATTAAATTTAAATTTCGAATTAAAATAAAAAAAATATTAAATGTTTAAGTTCCTAACTTAATGGTAAATAATTCGATTGCAGATCTAATAGTTATCGATTCAAATATGATTCAGTTAATTAGTTGAACTTAATCGAATTAATATCTTCTAAATTAAAACTAATTTAGTTCGATTCAAATTGATTAATTGAGCAAAAAATATATCAAAAACAAGACCGTTTATATATTTGAAAATTGAACTATTGGTGAATAAATTTATATACTTTGAAATGGTTTAAATTATGCTATGATTTAATTTGATTTTCTAATTTTATTTGAACAACCATAGTTTTGATTAAAGCATAATTAATTATATTTTAATTTTAATAAAATATAAATTAAATTAAAATAATGATAAAATTTTAATAATTAGGATACTTCAATCAGTCCAAATCATTTTTTTAGCTCAAATTAAAGCTGATTTTAATTGAATCAAAATCAATTAATCTGGTTCAATGAATTAGTCAATCAGTTTAACTTAATCAAATTAATATTTTATAAATTAAAACTGATTTTGTTCGGTACAAATTGATTAATCACATAAAAAGAAAACTCAAATCAACACTTTGCAAATGAAATGATTGGTGAATCAATTTAGATCGAACCGACTTGGAATGGTATCAAATTTAGTTTTGATTTAATTTAATTTTCTAATTTGATCTGAACACTCATAGTTTCAATTATAGATTAGCATAAATAAATTTAACAAATTTTAAATTAAAATTAAATTTAAATTTAAATTTAAATTAAATTTAAATTAAATTTAAATTAAATTTAAATTTAAATTAAATTTAAATTAAATTTAAATCACAAGAAAGTTGGCCATCTGTCGGGGGAAGTTTGCAGGCTTATTCGGGTAGAAAGGAGTGACATGGGTGAGGAACATAGCCAAGTCCCCGAGATCCTTGGCTAGGGAGAGGTCAGAGGTGGGCCTGCGAGCGGACTGGTGGCAGAAGAGGTGGAGGGAGGACTCGAAGTGGTGGTAGAGGAGTTGGAGCTTTGGCTCATACCACTTGGGGTCGCACTTCATCTTGGACTGTAATGTCGGGAGGCTCAGCTTTACCGTTGTCCGACCAACAGCCGAGAGGGACTCCAACGAGAGGAGGATAGCAGATGCTATCATGGGGTTGTTCAAGTTGTGCTCCTCGATCTTCTGCTTGGGGCACACATAGGGCGGGTCGGTTGAAGTGGGCAAGCTGAGTCGAGTTGTAGCCCATCGAGTATAGTAGGTCCAAGTAGTCGGTGGGCTTTAGGTGGTACACCAACCTCTCCTGTTTGAAAATTGAACTATTAGTGAATAAATTTAGATATGCCCAATAACATGCTAAATATTGCTACTACTTACATTAACTAATTAGGAGACTATGATGGAAATAAGTCTTTTTTCTATAACTTTACCTCAAGCGAGAATTTGTAAATTAAAACATGATTCTATTATTTCAATCTGTAAATGAACAATAATTAGACTGCTAAAATAGAGAGAGCACCCATATACAATCTTAATATGCAAGGTCCATAAAAAACTAATAAAAGATGTAAAATTATAAGACTAAAAAATCAAAACAACTTGTTCAATTTTGAGGTAATAAAAGATAAAAAAGATTTAAAGAAATCTCCTACCACAAATTTGATCATAGACTATAGCCCATCCACACCAAAACCCATCCAAATCCACAGTGCATGATTTCAATTAATCAAACCCAATCGATGGAACTAAACGATTTCATAACAAAACAATAAAGATTCGAGTAACAAAAGATAAAATGTTTTGAGTAATTTACAACCGTAATTTGCGTCATAAGAAGTAGCTCATTCACAACACTACCCATCCACAGCCATACTAAATCTCAAAAATTCAACCCCAACCGATAAAATAGAATTATTTCTAATCAAAACAAGAAAAATTCAAGATGTCATCAATTCTTCAAACAATCATTCACACAATTTGTAAATTCCATATTCCAAAAAGAAAAAGAATTCAGCACTCCAACCTTTCTATTGACGAGGAGGATCTGGGCTTGCGCAAGATGGCACCTCAACGACGACGGAAGGGCCTGGGAGTCGACACGAAGGAGGTCGGCCATCTGTCGGGGGAAGTTTGCAATCTTCTCTGGGTAGAAAGGGGTGACATGGGCGAGGAACAAGGCAAAGTCCCTAAGATCCTTAGCCAGGGACAGGTCAAAGGAGGGCTTGAGGGCGGACTGGTGGCGGAAGAGGTGGAGGGAGGACTCAAGGTGGCGGTAGAGGAGTTGGAGCTCCACCTCGTACCCCTCGGGGTCGCACTTCATCTTGGACTGCAGCGCCGGGAGGCTCAGCTTTTCCGCTGTCCGATCGGCAACCAAGAGGAACTCCGGCGAGTGGAGGATAGCAGAAGCAGCGACCAGTGTTGGCATCTTCGACACCCTAGAAGAAGAGATCGAAGTAGCCCGCACTCCGCCTCAAAAACCCTAAGCATTTACCGGTCACTACCATTTAAAGCGATCTTTCTCTCACAAAAATAAATATACTAAATAATGTTTTTATCTATTAAAGCTATTTTTATGTATAATTAATTTATAAAAAAGAAAATGATAAAAAAATGTCTTATAAAAATTTATTAGATACTAATAAATTTAATTTAAAAATAAATACAAAATTGTTATAATTTTTTAAATATACTGACTACCTTTTAAACACTTTTTTGAATTATTAAAATTGTTTTTTGACTATTTTTATGTCATAAAGACTTACATATTATTGGAATATTTTGCAATGCATTAAGTACTATTGATATGTATAGATGAAGACATCATATTAATATATTTGAATCAGGTTAGACTCTGAATTAATTTTATTTTAATTTTAATAAAATTTAAATTTAAATTTAACTCATTAGAAAAAGTTGATAGGTAGGTCACTTCAATTTTAATCTTTTTGTAATTTTTGGCAAAGGTGATCAAATCAGTTTAAATTATTTTTTATTCCATTCAAAACTGATTTCAATCGATTCAAAATCAATTAATCTAGTTTAGTTAACTAGTAAATAAGTTGAACTCAATTAAATTAATATATTATAAATTAAAACTTATTTAGTTTGATTCAAATTGATTAATCAAACAAAAAATTTAAATTGATATTTAGGTAAAAATTTAAATTTAAATTGAAATCATGAGTAAAAGTTGATAATTAGGTTACTTAAATATTAGTTTCAGGCAAGGTTGTTCATATTTATTTAAATATTTTTTTAGTTGGAATAGAAAATTATTTGAATCGATTTAAAATCAATTAATCTAGTTCAATTAACTAGTTATTTAGTTGAACTTAATCAAATTAATATCTTATAATTTGAAAATGATTTAGTTCAATTTAAATTGATTAATTAAATAAAAAAAATAACTAATTAGAATTATTAGCTTTCAAAATCAAATTATTAGTGAATCAATTTCAATTAGCGACTTTGAAATAGTTAAAATTCAACTTCAATTTAATCTGATTTTATTTTCAATTCATTTTGAACACCCATAGTTTCGATTAATGTATAGTTAATTATACATCAATCTTAATTTTTGGTTAATCAAATGGAGTATTTGAATCCATTCAAATCATTTTTTTAATTTGAATCAAAACTATTTTAAATAAATTTAAAATTAATTAATTTTATTTAGTTAACTAGTTATTTAGTTGAACTTAATTAAATTAATATCTTTTAAACTAAATCTAATTAAATTTGATTTAAATTGATTAATCAATCAAAAATTAAAATTAAAATTAAAATAATCAGATAAAGTTATTAATTAAGTTAGTTCAATCTTAGTTTTAGGCAAGATGTCTAAATTAGTTAAAATATTTTTTTTTATTTCGAATTAAAACCAATTTAAATTGATTCAAAATTAATTAATCTAGTTGAGTAACACGTTAATCAATTGAAATTAATCAAATTAATATATTTTAAATTAGAACTAATTTAATTCGATTCAAATTGATCAATCAAATAAAAAAGATATCTAAATCAAAATTGTTTATAGCTTTTAAAATCAAAGTATTGGTGAATCAATTTGGATCAAATCGATTTTGAATTGATTCAAATTAAGTTTTGATTGAATTTGATTTTAACATCCACCCTTTTAATTTAGTGATATACCAACATAAATAATTTTGACAAATTTTAAATTAAAATTAGATTTGAATTTGAATTTAAAATCATAAAATTGAGTGGGATGTTGAGGAACATGGTTAAGTCCCCGAAATCCTTGACTAGGGAGAGGTCAGAGGTGGGCCTGAGGGCGAACTGGTGGCAGAAGAGGTGGAGGGAGGAATCGAAGTGGTGGTAGAGGAGTTGGAGCTCCAGCTCATACCACTTGGGGTCGCATTTCATCTTGGACTGTAGTGCTCGGAGGCTCAGCTTTGCCGCTATCCGACCAGCAACCGAGAGGGACTCCGACGAGAGGAGGATAGTAGAGGCTATTATGGGGTAGTTCAAGTTGTGCTCCTCGATCTTCTGCTTAGGGCACACGAAGGGCGGGTCGGTGAAGTTGGCGAGCTGGGCCGAGTTATAGCCCATCGAGCACAGTAGGTCTAAGTAGTCGGTGGGCTTTAGGTGGTACACCAACCACTCCTATTTGAAAATTGAACTATTAGTGAATAACTTTAGATATGCCCAATAACATGTTGAATATTGCTACTACCTACATTAACTAATTAGGAGACTATTGTTGAATCTCGGATTTTGATGATGTAATCAATTGGTGGGTTAATTGATCTAATCCATATTATTGAGTTAAGTGTGCAGGATTAACTACGATAACCAGAAAACATAAAGCAAGGATACCGGAGTCGAGCTCGATGGACGTTTAAGAGACCGAAGAATCATCGGAGATGCTGCCGGAACCATCCGAGAAGAAATCGGGAACGTGTCGGAAGTTCGCCGAAGAAATCGTCGGAGGCTCGCGGAGATCACCAAGAAGGCTCGGCTACTCGTTAAAGTCATCACAAAGATTGGGAGCTTGCAGGGAGTCCGTCGGAAGAAGTTCGTCGGAAAGCTCGCCGGAACAAGACTCGACGTTCGCGGTTAAAAAAACTTGCTTAGGATGTTTTTTTTGTGTTATGTAGTTCACCTGTAATTAGGATTAGGATTAAGAAATAATCCTATATCCTGGTTAGGGGCCAACTGGGCCCAAAGTCAGATTTGGTTTGGGCTAAAATTAAGCCAAACAAATGAATTGGAGAGCCAAGCGGTGGCACCGCCTGGCTGGGCGGTGAAACCGCCCAGCATCCGAGTGCTCGGCGGTGACACCTCCTTGGCTGGGCGGTGGCACCGCCTGGCTGGGCGGTGGAACCGCCAGCACCGGGAACCCTAAGAGAATTCAAATTTTGGAGCCCAAAATTTGAATCCTCTTGAGGCCTATAAATACCCCTCAAATCTCAACTGAGGTTACAACTTTTGAGAAGCATTTTGATTGAGAGAAAAGTCTTAGAAAGTCTTAGCAAGTCTTGTTTTCAATTTGCTAGAGAGTTCTCCTCCTTCTTTCTTATTGAAAATTTGTAAGAGGTTGAGCTGCTTGTAAAAGGTTGTAAGAGGGGTGTTTACCCTTCCATTTCAAGAGACTTGCTAGTGGAAGGTGGGAGCCTCATCGAAGAGGGGCCTCGCAAGTGGAGTAGGTCATTTGACCGAACCACTCTAAAAATCGGTGTAATCTCTGGTTTGCTTTTTATTATTGTCATTTACATTACTGCAAATCTTCTTACTGCTTTAGTTCCTTATTACTCTTGCTGCGCAACTTTAAGAATACGCCTTCAAGTTAAATTTCTCAAGTTTCGTTCTTAACGTACGAAAGATTTTGTTAAAATCGAAGTTTTAATCCGCTGCACTAATTCACCCCCCCCTCTTAGTGCCGCTCCGATCCTAACAAGTGGTATCAGAGCAAGGTTATCTCTCATATTTGGTTTAATACCCAAGAGAGATGGCTTACTCCGGCATGCAAGAGGGTCATTCTATTGCACGACCACCTTTGTTTAATGGGTCGGATTACACATATTGGAAGACTCGCATAAGAATCTTCCTCATTTCTATGGACTTTGAGCTTTGGTCTATTGTCGAGAATGGATTTCAAAAATCTTCTCTTCCGATGAGCGAATGGAATGAATCGGAGAAGAAGGTTTTTGCTTTAAATGCAAAGGCTATGAATGCCTTGTTTTGTGCACTAGACAAAAACGAATTTAATTGTGTTTCAATGTGTGATTCGGCTTTTGATATTTGGAGAACTCTTGAGGTCACTCATGAAGGCACTAGCCGAGTGAAAGAGTCTAAAATCAACATCCTTGTGCACTCTTACGAACTTTTCCGAATGAAACCAAGTGAGTCCATCGGAGACATGTACACCCGGTTTACGGATGTCATCAATGGACTCAAAGCTCTTGGTAAAGATTTTACTAACTTTGAACTAGTAACTAAAATCTTAAGATCCCTCCCTAAAAGTTGGGATCCAAAAGTTACGGCCATTCAAGAGGCCAAAGACCTTAAAGCATTCCCTCTTGAAGAACTCATTGGGTCTCTAATGACCTACGAAATGACATGTCAAGCTCATGACGAACTCGAGAACCCCCTTCCAAAGAACAGGAAGGATATGGCACTCAAATCACAAGAAGACCACTTGAAAGGAACATCAAGTGATGAGGACAGTGACAATGACATTGCACTTTTGACTCAAAAGTTTAAAAAATATTTAAGAAAGAACAGATTTAAAAATAATACAAAAAATAAATTTGAACAAAAGAAGGACCAAGTGATTTGCTATGAATGCAAAAAACCGGGACACTATAAGAACGATTGTCCTCAAGCCAAAAAAGGAACATCAAAGAAGAAGGCATTCAAGGCAACGTGGGATGATTCAAGCGCATCCGAAGAAGAAGAGTCCAACACCGAGCAAGTTGCTCATTACGCGCTAATGGCGTTAGGAGAAGAGGTATGTGATTTATTTAATGAAGACTTATCTTTTGAAGAACTATCTATCGCTTTTCATGAATTATTTGATGAATGTAGAACTGTTAGCAAGAAGTTAAGTATCTTAAAGAAAGAGCATGCTTTGCTACAAGATAAGTTTGATAGTCTTCAAACTCCTCCATGCTCTAAGTGTGAGCACTTAGAAGCAATAAAAAATGAAAATTTGCTTCTTAAGGAAACCTTAAACAAGTTTAAGGTTGATAGCAAAGGATTAGATATGATCCTTGCACACAAGGGTCACATCGCAAATAGAAATGGAATTGGATTTGTAAAAGGATTACATCAAAATCCTACCACTTTCATAAAAGGACCTACATTACATGTTTCCTCTTATATGAAATGCAACTTTTGTTGCAAATCCGGACACATTGCCTACAAATGCCCATTTAGGAAAATTAGTTCACAAAAATTAATATGGGTTCCTAAAGGAACTATAAAGAATTCAATCATAAATAACAAAGTTAGTGGGTCAATTTTTGAGGCACCCAAAATCAAATGGGTACCTAAAAATCATCCTCTTTTGTAGACAAACCCACAAGCTAGGAGCAAGAGATGGTATCTCGATAGTGGATGCTCAAGACATATGACTGGAGATCCATCTCATTTCTCTATGCTCACTAGCAAAGAAGAAGGGTACGTTACCTTCGGAGACAACAACAAGGGCAAAATCATTGGCAAGGGAACTATTGGTAACAAATTTAATTTTTCCATTGATGATGTCTTACTAGTTGATGGATTGAAACATAATCTCTTGAGTATTAGTCAACTATGCGATAAAGGTTACATCGTTAGATTTGAATCAAATATGTGCATTATTGAAAAACCAAATCATAACATGACTATGATTGCTTTAAAACAAAATAATGTCTATACCATCAATCTTGATGAACTAAGTAATGAAATGTGCTTCTCCGTCGTAAATGATGATGCTTGGCTTTGGCATAGGAGATTAGGCAATGCAAGCGTGAAAACAATATCTAAGATCTCATCTCAAGAATTAGTACGAGGAATTCCAAATATAAAGTTTATTAAGGACAAAGTATGCGATGCATGTCAACTAGGCAAACAAATAAAAACAAGCTTCAAACCAAAAAATCAAATTAGTACTACTAGACCATTACAATTGATCCATTTGGACTTATTTGGACCAATTGATACAACAAGTCTAGGTGGAAGCAAATATGCTTTTGTGATTATGGATGACTACTCTAGATACACTTGGACCTATTTCTTAGCTCACAAAAGTGATTGCTTCAAGTGTTTCTCTAAATTTTGTAAACTCACTCAAAACGAAAAAGGCTTCATGATTTCATCAATTCGGAGTGATCACGGTGGTGAATTCCAAAATCGTGACTTTCAAAATTTTTGCGAAAGTAATGGGTACAATCACAACTTCTCAACTCCAAGAAATCCTCAACAAAATGGAGTAGTTGAAAGGAAAAATAGAAACCTACAAGAAATGGCAAGAACTATGTTGAATGAACATAGTTTACCTAAGTACTTTTGGGCTGAAGCCGTAAATACGGCTTGCTACATCATGAATAGAGTTCTAATAAGACCATCCTTATCCAAAACTCCCTATGAATTATGGAATAACAAAAAACCAAACATCTCTTATTTTAAAGTTTTTGGTTGTAAATGCTTTATTTTAAATGAAAGGGATGCTTTAGGAAAATTTGATGCTAAATCCGATGAAGGCATCTTTCTTGGTTACTCTTCCGTTTCTAAAGCTTTTCGGGTTTTTAATAAAAGAACTTTAGTAATTGAAGAGTCTATTCATGTAGTTTTTAATGAAATTTCTGATTTAAAGAAAAATGATTTTGATGATGATCTTGGTTTTGATAATTTGAATTTAAATGAACCCTCTCCTCAAAATAGCCATTTGAATGCATCTTCTTCCGAAATTTCTTTACCAAAAGAATGGAAGTATGTAGATGCTCATCCAAAAGAGCAAATTATAGGAGATACATCAAAAGGGGTTCAAACTCGTTCTTCTTTCAAAAATCTCTGTGCTAACGCCGCTTTCCTTTCTCAAATTGAACCTAAATGCATTGACGAAGCCTTAAAAGATGATTTTTGGATCATTGCAATGTAAGAAGAATTGAACCAATTTGAGAGGAATGAGGTATGGAAGCTTGTTCCTAGACCAAGTGACCACTTAGTCATAGGTACTAAGTGGGTCTTTAGAAACAAGCAAGACGAAAATGGTATCGTGGTTAGAAACAAGGCTAGATTAGTGGCCAAAGGTTTCAACCAAGAAGAAGGTATCGATTACGAAGAAACCTTCGCTCCCGTGGCTCGATTAGAAGCCATAAGGATGCTCCTTGCCTATGCTAGTAGTAATAATTTTAAACTATTTCAAATGGATGTTAAAAGTGCCTTCTTAAATGGTTTTATTTCCGAAGAAGTATATGTCGAACAACCTCCCGGATTTGAAAATACTCTTTTTCCTAATCATGTATTCAAATTGACTAAGGCTCTCTATGGCTTGAAACAAGCTCCTAGAGCTTGGTATGAAAGGCTTAGTTCCTTTCTTATTTTAAATAATTTTACCAAAGGCAAGGTTGATACTACATTGTTTATTAAACATTTTGAAAATAATTTTCTTATTGTGCAAATTTATGTTGACGATATTATTTTTGGCTCTTCGGATGAATCACTATGTGAATCATTTGCCAAATCTATGAGTCATGAATTCGAAATGAGTTTAATGGGGGAATTAACTTTCTTTTTAGGATTACAAATCAAACAACTTAAGGATGGTATATTTATTAACCAATCTAAATACACATTAGAATTGTTAAAACGATTTAACATGGATAATTCAAAAGCAATAAACACCCCTATAAGTACTGCGACTAAGTTAGATATGGATGAAAATAGTGAAAATTTTGATCAAAAAACATATAGGGGAATGATAGGTAGTCTACTCTACCTTACCGCGACTAGACCGGATATTATGTTTAGTGTAGGACTTTGCGCTAGGTTTCAATCTAATCCTAAATTATGTCATCTTAAGAGTGTTAAAAGAATATTTAGATATCTTAAAGGAACTCCAAATTTAGGATTGTGGTATCCAAAATCTGAAAAATTCGATCTAATAGCTTATGCAGATGCCGATTTTGGCGGATGCAGGATAGATAGAAAAAGTACATCCGGAACATGCCAATTTTTAGGACATGCACTTGTTTCTTGGACTTCCAAGAAACAAAATTCAGTCGCACTATCTACGGCGGAAGCCGAATACATAGCTGCAAGTGCATGTTGTGCACAAGTCATTTGGATGAAAAATACATTAGAAGACTATGGAATTCACTTTAAAAATATTCCCATAAAATGTGATAAGTGTCATATGTCTTACTAAAAATCCAATTCAGCATTCTAGAACTAAGCACATCGACGTTAGGCATCATTTCATACGCGATCATGTCCTTAACAATAATGTTGTTCTAGAATTCATTGACACAAAGCATCAATTAGCATATATATTCACAAAAGCCTTGAATGAAGACCAATTTGAATTCATTAGAAGGGAATTAGGTATGTTAAATTGTCCCTAAACAATAAACTTGTTTGATTGGATTTTCCATAAAGTTTTTCATCTTCTTTCCATCTCTCATTCTCCTTCAAATTCTATATGACATGTTGTGAAATCTCGAAATCGACTTTGATGACTTGATTATGAATTTCAAGTTAGCGATTTGATTTAAATAAGTTTTATCTAAATCATAATCTTGATCTTACAAAATTGGAATCACAAATAATATCTTTTGGCATTCATGAATTGATACTTACAAATATGAAAGTATTGGCATTCATGACTTGAATTTGATTGAAACATTGTATGCTTAAATTAATCATTCTCCTATGTTTCAAAAATTCTTTAAATGCCTTATGTGATGATTAAAAAGTAATGTTGAGATTTTCATTAATTTGACGATTTGAATGAGTTTGTATTCGAATTATGATCTTGACTTCGTGAAATTACTACTTGAATTTTTTTATCCCAATCTCTCTCTTATACATCTACAATTTCTGTTATTCATAGAAAGAAGATATTAGATAATATGAATGCATGCTGAATTTTCCTCTAAAATGAACTCTGCGTAAATATTTTTGCATACTTAATTTTCAATGATAAAATCGTTGTATGACAAAATATGTGCTTCAAGTCTCACTTTCCTTTTTGTTGATGACAAAGGGGGAGAAAAGTGATGACTTATATCATTCTTAATAGCATGACAAAATATGAATTGCAAAATCCTTGAGAAAAGTGATCGATCGATGATTATCTTATATGCCTTGCAAAATCCTTGAAAATATCGTAAGATTGATTGATCATATTGAATGCATGTCTAAAATGTATAATCATGCAATTCAAGTTGAAAATCTTTATCTCTTGTCATAGTAAAATTTGTCTCTTATCTTTCGACTTGAAAAAGATTTTCATCAAAGTTTCGCATTTACATTATGCTTAATGAGAATAACGATAAGTTCTATGGTTAGAGCTTATCGGTTTGTACTTGAATTCAATGATGAAATTCAAGTGTTTTATCTTCTCATAATATGGCATATAGATAGGGGGAGTTACGTTTAACTCCGTCATCAATTGATTGTCATCATCAAAAAGGGGGAGATTGTTGAATCTCGGATTTTGATGATGTAATCAATTGGTGGGTTAATTGATCTAATCCATATTATTGAGTTAAGTGTGCAGGATTAACTACGATAACCAGAAAACATAAAGCAAGGATACCGGAGTCGAGCTCGATGGACGTTTAAGAGACCGAAGAATCATCGGAGATGCTGCTGGAACCATCCGAGAAGAAATCGGGAACATGTCGGAAGTTCGCCGAAGAAATCGTCGGAGGCTCGCGGAGATCACCAAGAAGGCTCGGCTACTCGTTAAAGTCATCACAAAGATTGGGAGCTTGCAGGGAGTCCGTCGGAAGAAGTTCGTCGGAAAGCTCGTCGGAACAAGACTCGACGTTCGCGGTTAAAAAAACTTGCTTAGGATGTTTTTTTTGTGTTATGTAGTTCACCTGTAATTAGGATTATGATTAAGAAATAATCCTATATCCTGGTTAGGGGCTAACTGGGCCCAAAGTCAGATTTGGTTTGGGCTAAAATTAAGCCAAACAAATGAATTGGAGAGCCAAGCGGTGGCACCGCCTGGCTGGGCGGTGACACCTCCTTGGTTGGGCGGTTGCACCGCCCAGCACCCGAGCGCTGGGCGGTGGAACCGCCAGCACCGGGAACCCTAAGAGAATTCAAATTTTGGAGCCCAAAATTTGAATCCTCTTGAGGCCTATAAATACCCCTCAAATCTCAGCTGAGGTTACAACTTTTGAGAAGCATTTTGATTGAGAGAAAAGTCTTAGAAAGTCTTAGCAAGTCTTGTTTTCAATTTGCTAGAGAGTTCTCCTCCTTCTTTCTTATTGAAAATTTGTAAGAGGTTGAGCTGCTTGTAAAAGGTTGTAAGAGGGGTGTTTACCCTTCCATTTCAAGAGACTTGCTAGTGAAAGGTGGGCGCCTCATCGAAGAGGGGCCTCGCAAATGGAGTAGGTCATTTGACCGAACCACTCTAAAAGTCGACGTAATCTCTGGTTTGCTTTTTATTATTGTCATTTACATTACTGCAAATCTTCTTACTGCTTTAGTTCCTTATTACTCTTGCTGCGCAACTTTAAGAATACGCCTTCAAGTTAAATTTCTCAAGTTTCGTTCTTAACGTACGAAAGATTTTGTTAAAATCGAAGTTTTAATCCGCTGCACTAATTCACCCCCCCCCCTCTTAGTGCCGCTCCGATCCTAACAACTATGATGGAAATAAGTCTTTTTATCTACATCTTTACCTCAAGCGAGAATTTGTAAATTAGAACATGATTCTATTATTTCGATCTGTAAATGAACAATAATTAGACTGTTAAAATAGAGAGAGCACTCATATACAATCTTAATAAGCAAGGTCCACAAAAAACTAGTAATAGATGTAAAATTATAAGACTAAAAAATCAAAACAACTTGTTGAATTTTGAGGTAATAAAAAATAAAAAGGTTTCAAGAAATCTCCAGCCACAAATTTGATCATAGACTATAGCCCATCCACACCAAAACCCATCCAAATCCATAGTGCATGATTTCAATTAATCAACCCCAACCAATGGAACTAAACGATTTCACAACAAAACAATAAAGATTCGAGCAACAAAAGACAAAACGTTTCGAGTAATTTACAGCCACAATTTACGTCATAGGAAGTAACTCATTCACAACACTACCCATCCACAACCACAGTATATTTCAAAAATTCAACCCCAACTAACAGAATAGAATTATTTCCAATCAAAACAAGAAAATTTCAAGATGTCATCAATTTTTCAAACAATCATTCACACAATTTGTAAATCTCATATTCCAAAAAGAAAAAGAATTCAACAGTCTAACCTTTCTATTGACGAGGAGGATCATGACTTGCGCAAGATGGAACCTCAACGACGACGGAAGGGCCTTGGAGTCAACACGAAGGTGGTCGGCCATCTGTCAGGGGAAGTTTGCAATCTTCTATGGGTAGAAAGGGTGACATGGGCGAGGAACAAGGCAAATTCCCCGAGATCCTTGGCTAGGGAGAGGTCAGGGGAGGGCCTGAGGGCGGACTGGCGGTGGAAGAGGTGGAGGGGGGACTCAAAGTGGCGGTAGAGGAGTTGGAGCTCCGCCTTGTACCCCTCGGGGTCGCACTTCATCTTGGACTGTAGCGCCGGGAGGCTCAGCTTTTCCGCTGTCCGGTCGGCAACCAAGAGGAACTCCGGCGAGCGGAGGATAGCAGAAGCAGCGGCCAGTGTTGGCATCTTCGACACCCTAGAAGAAGAGATCGAAATAGCCCGTACTCCGCCTCAAAAACCCTAAGCATTTACCGGTCACTACCATGTAAAACGATCTTTCTCCCACAAAAATAAATATACTACATAATGTTTTTATCTATTAAAGCTATTTTTATGTATAATTAATTTATAAAAAAGAAAATGATAAAAAAATGTCTTATAAAAATTTATCAGATACTAATAAATTTAATTTAAAAATAAATATAAAATTGTTACAATTGTTTTAAATATACAGACTACCTTTTAAACACTTTTTTGAATTATTAAAATTTTTTTCTAACTATTTTTATTTCATAAAGACTTACATATTATTGGAATATTTTGCAATGCATTAAGTACTATTTATATGTATAGATGAAGACGTCATATTAATATATTCCGTACTCAAATTTAATCAATCCAAGTCAGTCGATAACAAGATAATCTTAAACAAAGCTTACATTTTTTTCCTTAATTAAAATATCAAACATGTTCAAAATATATAATTTAAGTGGAATATTTTGATGAACAGTAAAATCTGAGTTGACCTAATGTTTTACAAAATACAATAACTTTTATCCTTGTTTATAAATAATCAAATCCATTCTTCCTTATTTCTTTTGAACATTCATCCCAAATGGGTACTCTACTGACATCTAATTACTCATGCGATCACCTTCGACACCAAATTGACAAGTTGATATGATAGTGGAATGAAAATACTGCCATTGCTGAATAAATAATTTTAATAAATTTTAAATTTATATTTAAAACTAAAATCACATTGAATGGTCATAAGTTTGAATCAAGTTATGCTCTTAATTAATTTTATTTTAATTTTAATAAAATTTAAATTTAAATTTAACTCATTAGAAAAAGTTGATAGGTAGGTCACTTTAATTTTAATCTTTTGGTAATTTTTGGCAAAGGTGACCAAACAAGTTTAAATTATTTTTTATTCAATTCAAAACTTATTTAAATCGATTCAAAATCAATTAATCTAGTTTAGTTAACCAGTAAATTAGTTGAACTCAATTAAATTAATATATTATAAATTAAAACTTATTTAGTTTGATTCAAATTGATTAATCAAACAAAAAATTTTAATTGATATTTAGGTAAAAATTTAAATTTAAATTGAAATCATGAGTAAAAGTTGATAATTAGGTTACTTAAATATTAGTTTTAGGCAAGGTTGTTCATATTTATTTAAATATTTTTTTAGTTCGAATAGAAAATTATTTGAATCGATTTAAAATCAATTAATCTAGTTCAATTAACTAGTTGAACTTAATCGAATTAATATCTTCTAATTTGAAAATGATTTAGTTCAATTTAAATTGATTAATCAAATAAAAAAAGATAACTAATTAGAATTATTAGCTTTCAAAATAAAATTATTAATGAATCAATTAGCGACTTTGAAATAGTTAAAATTCAACTTCAATTTAATCTGATTATATTTTCAATTCAATTTGAACGCCTATAGTTTCGATTAATGTATAGTTAATTATACTTAAATCTTAATTTTTGGTTAATGAAACGGTTAGTTTGAAATCCATTCAAATCATTTTTTTTAATTTGAATCAAAACTATTTTAAATAAAATTTAAAATTAATTAATTTTATTTAGTTAACTAGTTATTTATTTGAACTCAATTAAATTAATATCTTTTAAACTAAAACTAATTAAATTTGATTTAAATTGATTAATCAATCAAAAATTAAAATTAAAATTAAAATAATTAGATAAAGTTATTAATTAAGTTAGTTCAATCCTAGTTTTTGGCAAGGTGTTTAAATCAGTTAAAATATTTTTTTATTTTAAATTATAACCAATTTAAATTGATTCAAAATTATTTAATCTAGTTGAGTAACAAGTTAATCAATTAAATTTAATCAAATTAATATATTTTAAATTAGAACTAATTTAATTCGATTCAAATTGATCAATCAAATAAAAAAGATATCTAAATCAAAATTGTTTATAGCTTTTAAAATCAAAGTATCGGTGAATCAATTTGGATCAGATTGATTTTAAATTGATTCAATTTGATTTTAATATCCACACTTTTAATTTAGTGATATATCAACATAAATAATTTTGATAAATTTTAAATTAAAATTAGATTTGAATTTGAATTTAAATTCATAAAATTGAGTTTCGTCTATAGCTCACTAGTAGAGCATTTTATTACAGATCAAATGTTTATTAGTTTAAATTTGATTGGGTCTTTAATTATTTATTTTTTAATTTTAATAAAATACAAAACTGAAATAAAAATCATGGGAAAAAAATTGATAATGAGGTTACTTCAATCTTAGTTTTAGGTAGGGTATTCCAATCGATTAAAATTATTTTTAGTTCGTATCAAAACTTTAATAGATTTAAAATTAATTATTTTCTCATTAAAATTAATAATGAGAAATGTTTGATAATTAGCTACTTTAATGATAAATTTAGGTAGGGGTGTTCAAATTAATTTGAATCAAAATTATTTTAAATGGATTCAAAATAAATTAATATACTTTAATTAATTAGTTGAACTCAATCGAATTAATATCTTCTCAATTAAAACTAGTTTGTTTTTTTAAAATTAATTAATTAATTTAAAAAGATACTAAAATTGAAACTATTGATTAATCAAATTATTTCTATATCTATCAAAATCAAGTTACAAATTTAAAATTGATTAATCAAATTATTTCCATAGCATTTAAAATCAAACTATTAGTGAATAAATTCAGATCAAATCGACTTTCAAATAGTTCAAATTCAGTTTTGAACGCCCATAGTTTTGATTAAATCATAATTAATTATATTTTTAATTTTAATATGATAAAAATTAAAATTAAAATATTGATAAAAATTAAAATTAGATTACTTAAATCTTAGTTTTAGGTAGGGGTATTAAAATTAGTTCAAATTAACTTTTTAATTTAAATCAAAATTAGGTTACTTCAATCGTAGTTTTAGGTAGGGGTGTTAAAATTAGTAAAAATTATTTTTTTTTAATTTAAATCAAAAAATATTTTAAATAGATTCAAAATAAATTAATCTACTTCAAGTAATCTACTGAACTCAATTGAATTCATAACTTCTAAATTAAAACTAATTTAGTTCGATTCAAATTGATTAATCAACTTTAAATTGGTTCAAATTTAGTTTTAATTTAATTTAATTTTTTAATTCGATTTGAACATTTATTAGGTTAGTTAAAGACTAATATAAACAAATTTAACAAATTTTAAAATTCAATTAAATTTAAATTTCTAATTAAAAAAAATATTAAATGTTTAGGTTTATAGCTTAATAGTAAAGCATTCGATTGTAGATCTAATAGTTATCGACTCAAACTTGATTCAGTTAATTAGTTGAATTTAATCAAATTAATATCTTCAAAATTAAAACTAATTTAGTTCGATTCAAATTGATTAATTAAGCAAAAAATATATCAAAATCAAAACCATATATATTTGAAAATTGAACTATTGGTGAATAAATTTAGATACTTTGAAATGGTTTAAATTATGTTATGATTTAATTTGATTTTCTAATTTTATTTGAACAACCATAGTTTTGATTAAAGCATAATTAATTATATTTTAATTTTAGTAAAATTTAAATTAAATTAAAAAAATTGATAAAAATTTAATAATTTGGGTACTTCAATCAATCCAAATCATTTTTTAGCTCAAATTAAAGCTGATTTTAATTGATTCAAAATCAATTAATCTGGTTCAATGAGTTAGTCAATTAGTGTAATTTAATCGAATTAATATCTTCTAAATTAAAACTAATTTAGTTCGATTCAAATTGATTAATTAAATAAAAAATATATCTAAATCAAAACCGTTTATATATTTGAAAATTGAACTATTGGTGAATAAATTTATATACTTTGAAATGGTTTAAATTAAGTTATGATTTAATTCAATTTTCTAATTTTATTTGAACAACCATAGTTTTGATTAAAGCATAATTAATTATATTTTAATTTTAATAAAATATAAATTAAATTAAAATAATGATAAAAATTTAATAATTAGGGTACTTCAATGAGTCCAATTCATTTTTTAGCTCGAATTAAATCTGATTTTAATTGATTCAAAATCAATTAATCTGGTTCAATAAATTAGTCAATCAGTTTAACTTAATCAAATTAATATTTTATAAATTAAAACTGATTTTATTCGGTTTAAATTGATTAATCACACAAAAAAAAAAACTCAAATCAACACTTTGCAAATAAAATTATTAGTGAATCAATTTAGATTGAACCAACTTTGAATGGTATCAAATTTAGTTTTGATTTAATTTCATTTTCTAATTTGATCTAAACACTCATAGTTTCAATGATAGATTAGCATAATTAATTTTAACAAATTTTAAATTTAAATTAAATTTAAATCATAAGAAAGTCGACCATCTGTCAGGGGAAGTTTACAGGCTTATCCGGGTAGAAAGAGATGACATGGTTGAGAAACATGGCCAAGTCCCCAAGATCCTTGGCTAGGGAGAGGTCAGAGATGGGCCTGAGGGCGGACTAGTGGCAGAAGAGGTGGAGGGAGGACTCGAAGTGGTGGTAGAGGAGTTGGAGCTCTAGTTTGTACCACTTGGGGTCGCACTTCATCTTGAACTGTAGTGCCGGGAGGCTCAGCTTTACCGCTGTCCAACCAACAGCCGAAAGGGACTCCGACAAGAGGAGGATAGCAGAGGCTATCATGGGGTAGTTCAGGTTGTGCTCCTCGATCTTTTGCTTAAGGCACACGTAGGGCAGGTTGGTGAAGTTGTCGAGCTGAGTCGAGTTGTAGCCCATCGAGCACAGTAGGTCTATGTAGTCCGTGGGCTTTATGTGGTACACCAAGCATAGTAGGTCCAAGTAGTCGGTGGCCTGGGAGTCGATACGAAGGAGGTCGATCAGCTGTCAGGGGAAGTTTACAATCTTCTCTAGGTAGAAAGGGGTGACATGGGCGAGGAACAAGGCAAAGTCCCCGAGATCCTTGGCCAGGGAGAGGTCAGAGGAGGGCTTGAGGGCGGACTGGTGGTGGAAGAGGTGGAGGGAGGACTCAAAGTGGCGGTAGAGGAGTTGGAGCTCCACCTCGTACCCCTTGAGGTCGCACTTCATCTTGGATTGTAGCGTCGGGAGGCTCAACTTTTCCGCTGTCCAACTGGCAGCCGAGAGGAACTCCGACGAGTGGAGGATAGCGGAAGCAACGGCCAGCATCGGCATCTTGGACACCCTAGAAGGAGAGATCGAAGTAGCTCGCTCTCCGCCCCAAAAATCCTAAGCAATTTCCGGTCACTACCATTTAAAGCGGTCTTTCTCCCACAAAAATAAAAGTACTAAATAATGTTTTTGTCTATTAAAGCTATTTTTATGTATAATTAACTTTAAAAAAGAAAATGATAAAAAAATATCTTATAAAAATTTATCAGATACTAATATATTTAATTCAAAAATAAATATAAAATTGTTTCAATTTTTTTAAATATACTAACTACCTTTTAAACACTTTTTTAAATTATTAAAATATTTTTTTCGACTATTATTGGAATATTTTACAATGCATTAAGTACTATTGGAATATTTTACAATGCATTAAGTACTATTGATATGTATAGATGAAGACATCATATTAATATATTTCATACTCAAATTTTATCAATCCAAGTAAATCGATAATAATATTATCTTAAACAAAGCTTCAATTTTTTTCTTTAATTAAAATATCAAACATGTTCAAAATATATAATTTAAGTGTAATATTTTGATGAATAGTAAAATCTATGTTGACCTAATATTTTGCAAAATAAAATAACCTTTATCCTTGTTTATTTAAATTAAATTAAAATAATGATAAAAATTTAATAATTAGGGTACTTCAATCCGTCCAAATCATTTTTTAGCTCGAATTAAAGCCGATTTTAATTGATTCAAAATCAATTAATCTGGTTCAATGAATTAGTTAATCAGTTTAACTTAATCAAATTAATATTTTCTAAATTAAAACTGATTTTGTTCGGTTCAAATTGATTAATCCCATAAAAAAAAACTCAAATCAATACTTTGCAAATGAAATCATTGGTGAATCAATTTAGATCGAACCAACTTTGAATGGTATCAAATTTAGCTTTGATTTAATTTCATTTTCTAATTTGATATGAACACGCATAGTTTCGATGATAGATTAGCATAAATAATTTTAACAAATTTTAAATTTAAATTTAATTTAAATTACAAGAAAGTCGGTCATCTGTCGGGGGAAGTTTGCAGGCTTATCTGGGTAGAAAGGGGTGACATGGTTGAGGAACATGGCCAAGTCCCCGAGATCCTTAGCTAGGGAGAGGTCAGAGGTGGCCTGAGTGCGGACTGGTGGTAGAAGAGGTGGAGGGAGGACTCGAAGTGGTGGTAGAGGAGTTGGAGCTCCGGCTCGTACCACTTGGGGTCGCACATTATCTTGGATTGTAGTGCCGGGAGGCTTAGCTTTACTGCTGTCCGACCAGCAGCCGAGAGGGACTTCATCTTGGACTGCAGCACCAGTAGGCTTAGCTTTTTCGCTGTCCGGCCGATAGCCAAGAGGAACTCCGGTGAGAGGAGGATAGCGGAAGCAGTGGCCAACATTGACATCTTGGAAACCCTAGAAGGAGAGATCGAAGTAGCCCGCGCTCCGCCCCAAAATCCCTAAGCAGTTATCGGTCACTACCATTTAAAGCAGTCTTTCTCCCACAAAAATAAATATACTAAATAATGTTTTTGTCTATTAAAGCTATTTTTATGTATAATTAACTTATAAAAAAGAAAATGATAAAAAAATATTTTTCTTATTTATAAATAATCAAATTGATTCTTCCTTATTTTTTTTGAACATTCATCCCAAATGGGTAATCTACTTTCCTCTAATTACTCATGCGATGACCTCCGACACCAAATTGACGAGTTGATATGATAGTGGAATGGAAATACTGCCATTGTTGAATCAAGTTAGGCTCTTAATTAATTTTATTTTAATTTTAATAAAATTTAAATTTAAATTTAACTCATTAGAAAAAGTTAATAGGTAGGTCACTTCAATTTCACTCTTTTGCTAATTTTTGGCAAAGGTAATCAAATCAGTTTAAATTATTTTTTATTCCATTCAAAACTGATTTAAATTGATTCAAAATCAATTAATCTAGTTTAGTTAACTATTAAATTAGTTGAACTCAATTAAATTAATATATTATAAATTAAAACTTATTTAGTTTGATTTTAAATTGATTAATCAAACAAAAAATTTAAATTGATATTTAGGTTAAAATTTAAATTTAAATCATGAGTAAAAGTTGATAATTAGGTTACTTAAATATTAGTTTTAGGCAAGGTTGTTCATATTTATTTAGTTAACTAGTTATTTAGTTGAACTCAATTAAATTAATATCTTTTAACTAAAACTAATTAAATTTGATTTAAATTGATTAATCAATCAAAAATGAAAATTAAAATTAAAATAATCAGATAAAGTTATTAATTAAGTTAGTTCAATCTTAGTTTTAGGCAAGGTGTTTAAATAAGTTAAAATATTTTTTTATTTCGAATTAAAACCAATTTAAATTGATTCAAAATTAATTAATCTAGTTGAGTAACAAGTTAATCAATTGAAATTAATCAAATTAATATATTTTAAATTAGAACTAATTTAATTCGATTCAAATTGATCAATAAAAAAAAAGATATCTAAATCAAAATTGTTTATAGCTTTTAAAATGAAAGTATTGGTGAATCAATTTGGATCAGATTGATTTTGAATTGATTCAAATTATGTTTTGATCAATTTGATTTTAACATCCACCCTTTTAATTTAGTGATATACCAACATAAATAATTTTGATAAATTTTAAATTAAAATTAGATTTGAATTTGAATTTAAAATCATAAAATTGAGTTGGGTCTATAGCTCACTAGTAGAGCATTTGATTATAGATCAAATGTTTATTAGTTTAAATTTGATTGGACCCTTAATTATTTATTTTTTAATTTTAATAAAATATAAACTGAAATAAAAATCATGAGAAAAAAATTTATAATGAGGTTACTTCAATCTTAATTTAAGGTAGTGTATTCCAATCAATTAAAATTATTTTTAGTTCTTATCAAAACTTTAATAGATTTAAAATTAATTATATTCTCATTAAAATTAATAATGAGAAAAGGTTGATAATTAGCTACTTTAATGATAATTTTAGGTAGGAGTGTTCAAATTATTTTTTAATTTGAATCAACATTATTTTAAATGAATTCAAATTAAATTAATATACTTCAATTAATTAGTTGAACTCAATAGAATTAATATCTTCTAAATTATAACTAGTTTAGTTTTTTTAAAATTAATTAATTAATTTAAAAAGATACTAAAATCGAAACTTTTGATTAATCAAATTATTTCTATATCTATCAAAATCAACTTACAAATTTAAAATTGATTAATCAAATTATTTCCATAGCATTTAAAATCAAACTATTAGTGAATAAATTCAGATCGAATCAACTTTCAAATGGTGCAAATTTAGTTTTGAACACCCATAATTTTGATTAAATCATAATTAATTATACTTTTAATTTTAATAAAATTAAAATTAAAATATTGATAAAAATAAAAATTAGATTACTTCAATCTTAGTATTAGGTAGGGGTATTAAAATCAGTTCAAATTAACTTTTTAATTTAAATCAAAATCAGGTTCAATCGTAGTTTTAGGTAGGGGTGTTAAAATTAATTAAAATTATTTTTTCTATTTAATCAAAAAATATTTTAAATGGATTCAAAATAAATTAATCTGCTTCAAGTAATCTACTGAACTCAATCGAATTCATATCTTCTAAATTAAAACTAATTTAGTTCGATTTAAATTGATTAATCAACTTTAAATTGGTTCAAATTTAGTTTTAATTCAATTTTGTTTTTTAATTCGATTTGAACATTTATCAGGTTAGTGAAAGACTAACATAAACAAATTTAACAAATTTTAAAATTAAATTAAATTTAAATTTTAAATTAAAATAAAAAATATATTAAATGTTTTGGTTCATATCTTAATAGTAAAGCATTCGATTGCAGATTTAATAGTTATCGATTCAAACATGATTCAGTTAATTAGTTGAACTTAATCAAATTAATATCTTCTAAATTAAAACTAATTTAGTTCGATTCAAATTGATTAATTAAGCAAAAAATATATCAAAATCAAAACCGTTTATATATTTGATGAACTATTGTTGAATAAATTTATATACTTTGAAATGGTTTAAATTATGTTATGATTTAATTTGATTTTCTAATTTTATTTGAACAACCATAGTTTTAATTAAAGCATAATTAATTATATTTTAATTTTAATAAACTTTAAATTAAATTAAAATAATGATAAAAATTTAATAATTAGGGTACTTCAATGAGTCCAAATCATTTTTTAGCTCAAATTAAAGTTGATTTTAATTGATTCAAAATCAATTAATGTTCAATGAATTAGTTAATTAGTTTAACTTAATCAAATTAATATTTTCTAAATTAAAACTGATTTTGTTCGGTTTAAATTGATTAATCACACACAAAAAAAAACTCCAAATCTGTTAGGATCAAGAGCACTAAGAGGGGGGGGGGGGGAGTGAATTAGTGTAGTAGAAATCTTTCAACGATAAAACACGTTCGAACAATAAAAACGATTTCAGTGTGAAAGCCGATTCTAAGATTACTTTAACTTAAGATCAAGCGAGATGACATTAAAATCAATCTATGAAGGAAGTTTGCAGTTATGATGAAAACCAGAATATAAGAGCAAACTGAAATACGACGTTCGTACGAAGAAGTTGATTTACGTCTAAATGCTGATTTGTAAATCATTTGATTAGGCGAGATGCAGTTTAAGCAAGGATATAAAGGTAGTTTACAGTTATGATTGAAATCAAAATGTAAACGCAAACTAAAATATGATGATCGTACGAAAAAATAGATTTACGTCTAAACGCTGATTCGGAAAGTGCAAAGCTTGAAACCCGATCGTATATGCGTAAAAAGCAGTAAGCTTTAGAGGAGGTTTGCAGTAAAGATAATATGCTCAAAGTAAATGCAAACCGAGATTTAGAGTGGTTCGGTCAATCTTGACCTACTCCACTTTTGGCTTCCTCCACCGACGTCAACTAGAGGCCTTCCTTCAATAGGCGAAGGCCAACCACCCTTTTACAGTATCACTCCTTTTGACGGGCTTAGGAGACAACCCTTACAGAATTTTCTCTCCTCTCTTTACAACTCAGAACTTGGAAGAACATAGGGAGAAGAACTTTTGGCCTTTACAACAATTTTGAGCTCTAAGAATCACAGAAAAAGATCAAGATTTCGGTGTGTATTCTGTGCTTTTTTAGTGCTGAATGGGTGGGGTATTTATAGGCCCCAACCTAGTTCAAATTTGGAGCTCAAAACTGTCAATTCCCGGAATTTCGGGATCAGGCGGTTGCACCTCCTGACTGGAGCAGTTGCATCGCCTGGCAGAGCTCGAAGACTGAGCCTCTAGGCAGTGCTACCTCCTATCAGGGGTGGTTGCACCTCCTGCCAGAGCTCGAAGACTGAGCTCAGGCGGTGCCACGGTCTGACTGAGGCGGTTGCACCTCCTGCCAGAGCTCGAAGACCGAGCTCTGGTGGTGCTACCTCCTGTCAGGGGAGGTTGCACCGCCCAATCTCGCTCGGAGATTGAGCCCAGGCGGTGCTACCTCCTGGCTGGGGCGGTTGCACCGCCCAGTCTCGCTCGGAGACTTAGCCTAGGCGGTGCTACCTCCTGGCTGGGGCGGTTGCACCTCCCAGCAGAAATCAGGGTCCGAATGGGTTGATCCATTCGGCCCAATTTGGGTTTTTCAGGGGCCCAATTGCCCCAAGATTAAGTTAATGGGATCACCTCCCATTTCCAACTTAATCATTGTGCTAACTACGATATTCCCTAAGACATTTACTGCAACTTGCTCCGGTGCGTCAATCGCTTCTTCCGGCGAGCTTCCGGCGAACTTCCGTCGATCATCCAATGAACCCTCGGTGATGCTCCTGCGAACTTCCGGCAAACTCCTGGACTTGCGACGATCCACTTGGCAAGTTCCGACGAGCTTCTTTGGCAAGCTCATGGACTTCTCGGATTTGTTCCCGCAGAACCTCCGATGACTATCCGAACTTCCGTCGAACTCTCGAACTCCCAACGTGATCATTGTCTTGACTCCGACGCAACTTCCGTTGCATGTCTTTCTTCCATCGTAGTTAATCCTGCATACTTAAAACAAAACTTCGATCGAGACAATTAATCCTAAGCAATTAACCAAGTTGTCCGGCATGTCATTGGTCCCTCGATGCTTCGTCCGATTCTTCGGCGCATCGTCCTCTTTGCAGACTATTGCCCAATCGGTCAGTTGACTCCGCAACTCCGATATCCTTGGCACAATACCCGCTCTTCTTGGCCCGATGCTCGAGTCCACGGTCCGAAGCCTTCTGTCGATACGTCGACCGATCCACCGGCCCGACGTCCAATCTTCTGACATGTTCCTCCGGCACAACATGATTTTCCTGCTTTAATTGTCTCATCCTGATCAAAGCATCCTACGTCACTCAAAACGCAGATTAAATCATAAACATATATCAAGTAGTTTCATCATCAAAATACGAGATTCAACACTCCCCCTTTTTGATGATGACAACCACTTGATGACGGAGTTAAACTTAACTCCCGGAGTTTAAACAAACTCCCCCTATCAATATGCCATATTGATAGAACCTTGAATTCAAACTGAATTCAAGTCATTGTAATATTCATCATGAATACTTGCAACACGTCATCATGAACTTATGCATAAACTTATGCATAACATCATACTTCTCCCCCTTTGTCATCAACAAAAAGGAGAAGTCCAACTATTCTTGTGTTTGGAATATTAGTTTAACTTATTGCATGAAAAACATAATATCAAGTTTTATCATCATGCAGTTTTGAAGCCAGAAAATTTAGCAAATGTTACATCATGCTTAGAACATTCAAGCTATCAAGTTTTAGATATGCAAGTTTTACAGCATACAAGATAGCACTTTTAGAACATGCAAGCTAGCAATGTTACAACATTTTAGAACTTGCAAGCTAGCAATTTAGAGATGTTCAAGAAGGCAACTCTTGCTTCTTGAAATATGCAAGTTGCAAGCTAGCAAATTTTTGCTTCCTTTGCAATGTTTGAGCTCGCAATTTTGCTTCCATTGCAAGGTGTAAGTTTAGCATGTTTTGCTTCTTGAGAAAGGCAAGATAGCACTTTTACAATTTTTGTTTGGCAAGCTTGTGATGTTCAAGATAACAAGCTCTTCCTTCTCTTTTGAGAAGTGTCATCTTTGCTTTCTTTGCAAAGTGCAAGCTAGCAAAATGCCAAACTAGCAAGAGATAATGTTTTACATGAGGCAAGCAAACAATTTGGCAAGTGTTACATTTGCATCTTCTCTTTAGAGGAGTGTAATTTTTGCTTTCATCTTGAATTGTGTAAGCTAGCTAGTTTGCCTCTTTTCATGATATCCACGCTAGAAATTCTTGCTCCCCCTTTGTCATTGTCAAAAAGAAGGGAAGACCCTTTTTTCTTTTAATTTTCAGATTATGACAAAGGTAAGTATCAATTTTATTTGTGCATCATTATATATTCAAATTAAAACATACACAATTTCAAAAACCTTATTTTTCATGCATGATACCGAAAAATCAATCATCATTAATGGGTATATCATACATGATACTCAAACATTAAAATTTTTAAGCATTTATCAACATGTTGATCATGATACCAAACATTCATCATTTAAAGCATTCATGATACATTTCATATGTAATACATCATGTACATCATTGTCATAAGTATTGCATGCATCATTTCAAATTCATGAATATTTCATCATTGCATGCATCATGCCAAATTATAAAATATACAATCATCATTAATGCATGATTCCTAATCATCATTTATTTTGTAACATAATGGTACCAAATTTGTTAAATTACATCCTACCATACATGATCGAAACTTCTTATTTGTATCAAAACAAATTAATGAATATTTCATGTATTCTTATCATCACATAAGGAATATCAAGAAGAATTATTAGGTGATAAGATAAACATTTCATGAATACAAGGAATTGCATAAAAATCATATCATAAGTGTTTCATGTATTCATATTATCACATGAAGCATACAAGACAACAATGCAAAGAATCACAAAAGCACTTTATTTTTTGCATAAGAAATCTCATTGTATTATGATTTATAAATTCTTTCTCTACACATGAATCATAGGAGATATGTATGTGAAACAAATCTTTACAAAAAAAAAAACACTATCATCCATATTTCAAGATGGAATTTATAAGCAGGAATCATTTCATCAAATCCATTTCAGAAAAATATTTTTCATAAGTGTATGAGAAAATCCGATTGTTAGGATACCAATTGTTAAGCGAATCCGAAAATGAAATTAACACTTTCATGCATTCGGACAAGATTTTGCTATAGATTTTCAAGTTCAATCATGAAGATAAAACATGCTCATGATAATAAAAACACATAATTTCTAACATGTTATTAAGGCATGTAATAGTGTAAAATTATCATGGCAATTAAGTGATTTGAACATTGAATCAAGAAAGTCCGAAAAATAATCTTAACAAGTTCATGCATTCGAGCACATTTTTGCCATAGTTTTTTAAATACACTCATGAAAATAACACATACTTATCATCATGTATAGCTTAAAATCTTAGGCATAAAATTGTTAATCAAAATATTTAATTTCATCATTATGCATTTCTTCAAATCAAACATGATTTTTTTAATCAAAATCAAGAAATAACAATGGAAATCAGCGTAATACACATTATTACTTCTTAACCATGATTTCATATTTTCAATCAAGATCATTTTATTTGTTTATCATAAAATATACAATATTATCATTTTTGAAATTACTTAGCATGAACATAATTTTTTTTAAAACATGTAATTTTTAAGAAAATTAATTCTAAACTAAAAGAGAAAATACATCATGAAAGCATCAAGTAATTTCAAAATAAATTAGGGGGATTTCGATTACCTCATCATTGAAAGCGATTAAGGCGTAGTTTGCCACCTCGTCTTGATTTTCTTCTCGTCTTCAGAGGAGCTCGATTCATCCCACTTTGTGTTCTTCTTCTTTGGCCTCTTCCTTCGTTCAAGTTTATTGTTTATTTTAGATTTTTGTTTAATAAACTTATTAAGATTTAGTGTTCGAAGTTCAAGTTCATCATTATCCTCATCACTTGAGTCATCGCTCAAGTGGTATTCATTTGTCCGGAGTTCCAAATCCTTCCTATTCTTTGAAAGGTGATTTTGTTCATCATGTTCATCATGTGCATTGTGCACCATTTCATATGTCATCAACGAACCAATTAGTTCTTCAAGTGGTAAGTTGTTTAGGTTTTTAGCTTCTTGTATTGTAGTTACTTTTGAATCCCACTTCTTAGAAAGAGAACGCAAAATCTTGTTTACGAGTTCAAAATCCGAAAAACATTTTCCAAGAGCTCTTAAACTATTGACGACATCCGTGAAACGGGTGTACATGTCGCCTATAGTCTCGCTTGGTTGCATTCGAAAAAGCTCAAAATCATGCAATAAAATGTTAACTTTCGAGTCTTTGACTCTACTAGTTCCCTCGTGCGTGATTTCAAGTGTTCGCCAAATGTCAAAAGCCGTTTCGCACGTAGAAATCCGATTGAACTCATTTTTGTCCAAAGCGCAAAATAAGGCATTCATAGCCTTTGCGTTTAAAGAAAAATACTTCTTCTCCAAATCCTACCATTCGTTCATTGGTTTAGAGGGAAGTTGAAAACCGTTTTCAATGATATTCCATAAATCCAAATTCATAGAAATCAAGAAAACTCTCATTCGAGTTTTCCAATAAGTGTAGTCCAATCCGTTAAACAACGGTGGACGAACAATTGATAAGCCCTCTTGAAAGCCATGAAGAGCCATTTCTCTCGTGTGTAAATCCGAAATGGGAAAAACCCCACTCTGATACCAATTGTTAGGATCAAGAGCACTAAGAGGGGGGGGGTGAATTAGTGCAGCGGAAATCTTTCAACGATAAAAACGATTTCGATGTGAAAGCCGATTCTAAGATTACTTTAACTTAAGATCAAGTGAGACGACGTTAAAATCAATCTATGAAGGCAGTTTACAGTTATGATGAAAACCATAATATAAGCACAAACTGAAATACGACGTTCGTATGAAGAAGCTGATTTACGTCTAAATGCTGATTCGTAAATCACTTGATTAGGCGAGATGCAGTTAAGCAAGGATATAAAGGCAGTTTGCAGTTATGATTGAAATCAAAACGTAAACGCAAACTGAAATATGATGATCGTACGAAAAAATAGATTTACGTCTAAACATTGATTCGGAAAGTGCAAAGCTTGAAACCCGATCGTATATGCGCAGAAAGCAGTAAGCTTTAGAGGAGGTTTGCAGTAAAGATAATATGCTTAAAATAAATGCAAATCGAGATTTAGAGTGGTTCGGTCAATCTTGACCTACTCCACTTTTGGCTTCCTCCACCGACGAGGTCACCGACGTCAACTAGAGGCCTTCCTTCAATAGGCGAAGGCCAACCACCCTTTTACAGTATCACTCCTTTTGACGGGCTTAGGAGACAACCCTTACAGAATTTTCTCTCCTCTCTTTACAACTCAGAACTTGGAAGAATAGAGGGAGAAGAACTTTTGGCCTTTACAACAATTTTGAGCTCTAAGAATCACAGAAAAAGATCAAGATTTTGGTGTGTATTCTATGCTTTTTTAGTGCTGAATGGGTGGGGTATTTATAGGCCCCAACCCAGTTCAAATTTGGAGCTTAAAACTGTCAATTCCCGGAATTCCAAGATCAGGCGGTTGCACCTCCTGACTGGAGCGGTTGCACCGCCTGGCAGAGCTCGAAGACTGAGCCTCTGGGCGGTGCTACCTCCTGTCAGGGGCAGTTGCACCTCCTGCCAGAGCTCGAAGACCAAGCTCAGGCGGTGCCACCGCCTGACTGAGGCGGTTGCACCTCCTGCCAGAGCCCGAAGACCGAGCTCAGGTGGTGCTACCTCCTATCAGGGGAGGTTGCACCGCCCAGTCTCGCTCGGAGACTGGCCCCAGGCGGTGCTACCTCCTGGCTGGGGCGGTTGCACCGCCCAGTCTCGCTGGGAGACTTAGCCTAGGCGGTGCTACCTCCTGGCTAGGGCGGTTGCACCTCCCAACAGAAATCAGGGTACAAATGGGTTGATCCATTCGGCCCAATTTGGGTTTTTCAGGAGACCAATTGCCCCAAGATTAAGTTAATGGGATCACCTCCCATTTCCAACTTAATCATTGTGCTAACTACGATATTCCCTAAGACATTTACTGTAACTTGCTCCGGTGCGTCAATCGCTTCTTCCGGCGAGCTTCCGGCGAACTTCCGTCGATCATCCGATGAACCGTCGGTGATGCTCCTGCGGACTTCCGGCAAACTCCTGGACTTGCGACGATCCACTTGGCGAGTTCCGACGAGCTTCTTTGGCAAGCTCATGGACTTCTCGGATTTGTTCCCACAGAACCTCCGACGATTGTCCGAACTTCCGTCGAACTCTCGAACTCCCAACGTGATCATTGTCTTGACTCCGGCGCAACTTCTGCTGCATGTCTTTCTTCCATCGTAGTTAATCCTGCATACTTAAAACAAAACTTCGATCGAGACAATTAATCCTAAGCTGTCATTGGTCCCTCGATGCTTCGTCCGATTCTTCGGCGCATCGTCCTCTCCTGCAGCCTATTGCCCAATCGGCTAGTTGACTTCGCAACTCCGATATCCTTGGCACAATACCCGCTCTTTTTGGTCCGATGCCCGAGTCCACGGTCCGAAGCCTTCTGTCGATACGTCGACCGATCCACCGGCCCGACGTCCAATCTTCTGACATGTTCCTCCTGCACAACATGATTTTCCTGCTTTAATTGTCTCATCCTGATCAAAGCATCCTGTGTCACTCAAAACGCAGATTAAATTATAAACATATATCAAGTAGTTTTATCATCAAAATACGAGATTCAACAAAATCAACACTTTACAAATGAAATTATTGGTGAATCAATTAAGATCGAACCAACTTTGAATGGTATCAAATTTAGTTTTGATTTAATTTCATTTTCTAATTTGATCTGAACACTCATAGTTTCAACGATAGATTAGCATAAAAAATTTTAACAAATTTTAAATTTAAATTAAATTTAAATTAAATTTAAATCATAAGAAAGTTGACCATCTGTCGGGGGAAGTTTGCAGGCTTATCTAGGTAGAAAGGGGTGACATGGGTGAGGAACATTGCCAAGTCCCCGACATCTTTGGCTAGGGAGAGGTCAGAGGTGGGCCTGAGGGCGGACTGGTGGCAAAAGAGGTGGAGGGAGGACTCGAAGTGGTGGTAGTGGAGTTGGAGCTTCGGCTCGTACCATTTGGGGTCGCACTTCATTGTGGATTGCAGTGCCGGGAGGCTCAGCTTTACCGCTCTCCGACCAGCAACCGAGAGGGACTCCGACGAGAGGAGGATAACATAGGCTTGCTCTTGATCTTTTGCTTAGGGCACACGTAGGGCGGGTCGGTGAAGTTGGCAAGCTGAGTCGAGTTGTATCCCATCGAGCATAGTAGGTCCAAGTAGTACGTGGGCTTTAGGTGTTACACCAACCACTCTTGTTTGAAAATTGAACTATTGGTGAATAAATTTAGATATGCCCAATAACATGCTGAATATTGCTACTACCCACATTAACTAATTAGGAGACTGTGATGGAAGTAAGTCTTTTTTCTATAGCTTTACCTCAAGCAAGAATTTGTAAATTAGAACATGATTATATTATTTTGATTTGTAAATGAACAATAATTAGACTACTAAAATCGAGAGAGCACCCATATAGAATCTTAATTAGCAAGGTCCACAAAAAACTGGTAAAAGATGTAAAATTATAAGACTAAAAAATCAAAACAACTTGTTAAATTCTGAGGTAATAAAAGATAAAAAGGTTTTAAGAAATCTCTAGCCACAAATTTGAACATAGACTATAGCCCATCCACACCAAAACCCATCCAAATCCACTGTGCATGATTTCAATTAATCAACCCCAACCGATGGAACTAAATGATTTCACAACAAAACAATAAAGATTCGAGCAACAAAAGATAAAACGTTTCGAGTAATTTACCGCCGCAATTTGCATCATAGGAAGTAGCCCATTCACAACACTACCCATCCACAGCCATAGTAAATTTTAAAAATTCAACCCCAACCGACAGAATAGAATTATTTTCAATCAAAGCAAGAAAAAATCAAGATGTCATCAATTCTTCAAACAATCATTCACACAATTTGTAAATCTCATATTCCAAAAAGAAAAGAATTCAGCGCTCCAACTTTTCTATTTGAGTGACACATTTTGATGATGAAATCTCATATTCCAATTTCTATTTTAAATGGATTTAAAATAAATTAATATTGAATCTCATATTTTGATGATGAAACCACTTGATATGTGTTTATATTTTAATCTATGTTTTGAGTGACGCAGGATGCTTCGATCAGGATGAGACAATTAAAGCAGAAGAATCATGTTGTGCTAGAGGAACATGTTAGAAGATTGGACGTCGGGCCGAAGGAATGGTCAACGTATCGATAGAAGGCTTTGGGCCATGGATTCAGGCATCGGGCCAAGAAGAGCGGAGATTGTGCCAAGGATATCAGAGTTGCGGAGTCAACTGGCCGATTGGGCAATAGGCCGTAAGAGAGGACGATGCGTCGAAGAATCAGACGAAGCGTCGAGGGACCAATGACATGCCAGACAACTTGATTAGATGCTTAGGATTAATTGTCTATATCGAAGTGTGTTTTATATGTGCAGGATTAACTATGATAGCAAGACATGAAGCAAAATGAAGTCCCAAAGTCAAGATCGAGATCTCATTGGGAGTTCGACAGTTTGTTGGAAGTTTTGCAGGAACCAGCCGAGAAGTCGCGGAGCTTGCCAGAGAATCTCATCTGAACTCGCCAAGAAGATCATTGTGAAGTCCAAGAGCTTGGCGGGAGTCCGCCGGAACATTGCCGAGAGTTCGTCGGAAGATCGTCGGAAGCTCATCGGAAGAATTCTCATAGGGATTTATTTAGCTTAGAATATGTCTTAGGAATCGTAGTTAGCATGTAATTGGGATTGGATTTGGGCCAACCCAATTAGGGGCCAGCTAGGTCCATGTAAGAACTATGTTGGGCCCAATAAGAGGCTCAAACAGTGCCCCAAGATGACTCATCGTCGTGGCATAGTCTTCGAGACTGTGTCAGGCGATGGTACCGCCAATCTGGGCGGTGGTATCGCCCAGCACTGGCCCCCAGACAATGGTACCACCAGACCTTGGCAGTGGTACCGCCTAGGGTAGTGTTAGTCAAAACTAACACTGGGTGGTGGTATCGCCCGTGCCCGGGGAACCCGGGATGGAAAAAATTTAGGCTCCAAGTTTGAATCAACTTGAAGCCTATAAATACCCCTCCAATCCCTGGTTGAAGCACACAAGCACAGAGAGTTTAAAAGTGAAGAATTGCTGCTGCAATCTCTTGAGAAATCCCTCCTCTAGTTTAAACGTAGATTTCTGTTTAGAGAGGAGTGAGTGAGTTCTTGTAAGGGTTATCTCCTAAACCCGGTAAAAGGAGAAGATGGGTGTAAAAGGTGATTGGCCTTCGCCTATTGAAGGAAGGCCTATAGTGGACATCGATGACCTCATCGGAGGAGGAAGCCAAAAGTGAATGTAGGTCAAGATTGACCGAACCACTCTAAATCTCGATTTGCATTTACATTCTGTTCTCTATCTTAATCTGCAAACTGCCTCTATTACTTTACTTCAACTCTACTTTCGCTTAATCTTAAGTTGAAGTACTTTCCGAATTGACTTTTGCATCGAAATCGTTTTTATCGTACGAACGTCGTTTTAAATCGTCAAAAGTTTTCCACTGCACTAATTCACCCCCCCCCTTCCCCTCTTAGTGCTCTTGATCCTAACAATTAATATACTTCAATTAATTAGTTGAACTCAATCGAATTAATATCTTCTCAATTAAAACTAGTTAAGTTTTTTTAAAAATTAATTAATTAATTTAAAAAGATACTAAAATCGAAACTATTGATTAATCAAATTATTTATATATCTATCAAAATCAAGTTACAAATTTAAAATTGATTAATCAGATTATTTCTATAGCATTTAAAATCAAACTATTAGTGAATAAATTTAGATCGAATCAACTTTCAAATGGTTCAAATTCAGTTTTGAACACTCATAGTTTTGATTAAATCATAATTAATTATATTTTTAATTTTAATAAAATTAAAATTAAAATATTGATAAAAATAAAAATTAGATTACTTCAATCTTAGTTTTAGGTAGGGGTATTAAAATCAGTTCAAATTAACTTTTTAATTTAAATCAAAATTAGGTTACTTCAATCTTAGTTTTAGGTAGGGGTGTCAAAATTAGTTAAAATTATTTTTTTAATTTAAATCAAAAAATATTTTAAATAGATTCAAAATAATTTAATCTACTTCAAGTAATCTACTGAACTCAATCGAATTAATATCTTCTAAATTAAAACTAATTTAGTTCGATTTAAATTGATTAATCAACTTTAAATTGGTCCAAATTTAGTTTTAATTCAATTTTATTTTTTAATTCGATTTGAACATTTATCAGGTTAGTGAAAGACTAACATAAACAAATTTAACAAATTTTAAAATTAAATTAAATTTAGATTTCAAATTAAAATTAAAAGAATATTAAATGTTTAGGTTCATAGCTTAATGATAAAACATTCGATTACAGATCTAATAGATATCGATTCAAACATGATTCAGTTAATTAGTTGAACTTAATCAAATTAATATCTTCTAAATTAAAACTAATTTAGTTCGATTCAAATTGATTAATTAAGCAAAAAATATATCAAAATCAAAACCGTTTATATATTTGAAAATTGAAGTAAATTATGTTATGATTTAATTTGATTTTCTAATTTTATTTGAACAACCATAGTTTCGATTAAAGCATAATTAATTATATTTAATTTTAATAAAATTTAAATTAAATTAAAATAATGATAAAAAATTAATAATAAGGGTACTTCAATCAGTCCAAATCATTTTTTAGCTCGAATTAAAACTGATTTTAACGGATTCAAAATCAATTAATCTGGTTCAATGAATTAGTTAATCAGTTTAACTTAACCAAATTAATATTTTCTAAATTAAAACTGATTTTGTTCGGTTCAAATTGATTAATCACACAAAAAAAAACTCAAATCAATACTTTGCAAATGAAATTATTGGTCAATCAATTTAGGTCTAACAAAGATCATGCATGATAGGATGTAATGTAATTTGATATTTAATACTATCATTATTTAAAATATTTATGATTTAGAATGATTCATGCAATACTCATGATTTTTTTTATGAAACGATGTGAAAGTCAACAACTATATTTTTCTAAAATGATATCTTATTTGAATTTTTTATATTGAAAGAAGATTGCTACTTTATCTTTTATCATGATATAGAAATTGATGTAAAGGAAAAAAAATTACAACATTGTAAAGAACAATTACCAACTTGCATGTTTCTTGAAACGGAAGCAAAGAATTTACTAGCTTGCGCATTTCAATTATTTCGTGCAGAACTTGAAACCATACATGTGCCCTTGTGATTACTCTCACTGGACATTTTAACTTCAAATTGATAGATAGACAAATAGATATGATAAGAATTTTAAAAAAGGTTAAATCTAAATCAGTACTTTTTACCTTAAATTGAGTTTTTTAAATAAATGTGATAAGACCCTAAAGTCTTATCGTCGCTCTAATACCAAATGATAAGACCCTAAAGTCTTATCGTAGGCTCTGATACCAAATGATAAGACCCTAAAGTCTTATCGTCAAAGAAACGGAAGAAATGGGGATGATAATGATCGCTTCGAGGGGATCGGCCTCCTTGATCGCTTCGAGGGAATCGGCCCTCCTTGATCACTTTGAGGGGATCGGCCTCCTAGGGTTTGTCAAAAGATAGAATAGTATTTTTCATAGATTACTGAAAAGAAGTAGTTACATCCCTATTTATAGAGTTCCACCCAAAGTCCATCAGGACTTGAACTCTAATAATAAATAAATATTAAATAAACCTCTACTTGACTCTAACTGAACCAAACTGACTCAATAAACAACTGGACTAAACAGACTCAATAAACATTATTCAAAAGCTCAGAAAAAGGGTCCTAACAGTTCCTCCCTCTTCAAATCAGCCTTGTCCTCAAGGCTGAGCAGCATCAATCTCGGGGAGCTTCTCTTTCAGCACTTTAGCCATAGACTATCTGCAACGCATTACAACCCGTTGATCAAGTAAGTATGGTCTTCACTTTTTGATAGTGTAAGCAACAGGTCGGTCTTTTAGTGTAGTAATCGTTGCATGAAACTTCTGGCCCTGTATAATCAATTTTATCTTGGAACCTTTGCTATCACAAGTGAAAATCTATCCATCAATGATCTTTACTTCGAATCTGTCATAGTCTTCAATGTGGTGGGCCAATCGGTCAACAGTCTCACTGTCCATAGAATTGTTAGTGCTACCAGTATCAATCAAAACTATAATAGGCTGATGCTCCAGAGTTTCGCCAACTCTAGTGAAACAGCTTACAATCAACCTCGGCCGCATCAACGCGCGGAACTGAACCGAAACTATAGTGAAACAACTTACAAAAGTTGAAAGTTCACCTCCATCGTTTCTAAGTGTGAAAGTTTGTAAAAGGAGAGTGAGCCACTTGTAAAAGTTCTATAAATGGGTGATTGATCTTTACCCTTCAAGAAAGATCAATAGTGGAAATCGATGATCTCATTGGAGGAGGTGTCGGTAGTGGATGTAGGTTGGATGATCGAACCACTATAAAATTGATGTGTTCTCTTCTTGGTGCGTATTTTACTTTTGCTGCATTCTACTTTACTTTGTTGCAAATTGTCTAATCTCCTCCTCTCTACTCACTTACAAATTTATTCGAGTCAAACATCTTTTCAAAATGTTTTCGTCGAACTAAGAGTTTCATCGCACGAAGTTTTCCAAAGTTGTTTAAATTTGTTGTTTTTATCTGCTGCACTAATTCACCCCCCCTTTTTGTGTCGTTCTTAATCCTAACAAGTATTATAAAAAGATAGAAAGAGAAGAAAAGAAGAGACTAATTCTCCTTACAGATTGATAATAATTTTTTGAATCTAAAGATGGTGCCCCTGCAGATCTGATAAAGTTCTTTCTAAATGGCATCGAAAGGTATGTGTCAAAAATTTGATCTATTGTTATTTGATTTCAATCCTGGCATAAAATTTTTTTCACGTTATATATAGTAGTATATTACAGATTTTATGCTTACAATTAGTATTAGAGCCTAGTTTCTTAAAAAAAAAAATATTTATAATGCTAGAATGATCTATGTATATTATCGATCTAACTTCCTATCTGGTCCATCTTGTCACCTACTTGCGGGTGATGTGAGATTGTTTGTATCGTGATCTTTGATGATCGCGAGGCAATGGTGGTGGTTGAGCAGCACCGACTATAGCAATAGTGCTACATGCGGCCACTTATTAGGATCATATCGGCACTAAGAAGGGGGGGGGGGGTGTGAATTAGTGTTTTTATAAAAATTACGTCGATTTAAAAATTTTGTTCGATGAAATCGTATCGAAAAGTGTTTAAACTTAGAGAGCACATTCGTAAGCATAGTGAGAGTAGTAAGTGTTACGCCCCCTGAATTTAATTCTCATTCAGGAGGTGTGAACCTAACTCAAAATTGATAATATTAGAATTCAACAAACAATCCAAGATCCAAACACACATTTGAGGATACTAAGAAAACATTCAAGTCAGAATTTACCTTTACAATCCACAATTCACAAAACTTGTGCATTTTATAATCATACATCATATCACTTAATGATTCATAAAATCCAAAGCTACTCAACTAAACCATAACCACATCATAAATCCATAGTTGTAGGAATTTATACAATCACAAAACCAACATGAACCACATGTTTATATCATTACATAATTTTAACAATTTTACAAAACTCATAAGTTCATATTTAGGATAAACATTCTATTAGATACCAAGTACACTTATACAACAAAAACATATTGTCCAATAAAGGTTTACCCAAAGTCTTCTAGCTTTCCACTGCCTTAGCCCAATTTAAACATTTTAGCGAGCAACAAGCTATCCTAAAAAAAAAAATATAACAGTAGAGTGAGCATATAAACCTCAGCAAGTGACTAACATATCCGTGGCAAAGAGGACATTTTCGAACAAATAAGGTTTCAAAATACAAGGCAGAGATACAAGAGTTCGAAGATAACCACTCGACGAATGTAGAATTATAATGTTGTATCGTTCGAAGCATGTTTTGTTCATAACAATAGAGTAAGGGCTAATTTGAGCATATCATTGGCATAAGAAGCATATCCATGACATATGAAATATTTTAAAGCATATCAAAGATGTAAGGAGCATTTTGGATATCAATGACATATGAAACATTTCGGAGTATATCAATAACAACTAAAACATTTCGGAACATATCAAAGAACAAATGCAAAATCGAAGCTCAACATCGCATTGACATTGCATACTTTTCATTATTATCCAAAGCACACATAGAATAGTATAACTAAAGCTCTGGATATCATATCAAATAGATAGAAGGTGAAGTGGGATCCCAAACATAATCTCCCATGTTTGGGAGCGTCATCCATCCACATCTGGATGAAGCCAGTGGGGGCCAGCAAAGCATCGCGGGCTCTAAGCATATACCCTTTTCCATTTTTGGTAAAGGTCTAGATAATCCTTTTACCATTTCTGGCAAAGGTCCAAATAATCTCACAAACACCAGAGTACAAAAGGGGCATTGTGAATAATAAAGTTGACACATATCGGAAACACATGCGGATCAACGGAATGCATGTGCCTATATGAAACATTGCGATACAAACATGAACTTTACATGATAGATGCAAGTATACAAATAATTGAAGGACAAGAATATATAAGAATTTCAAGCAATAATGTAAAGCTCAACTGAAGTAAGGATGTTGGCTGAAATCAATTTCCGAAGGGATGAAAAAAGAATAGGCAAAATTGACCAAAGCTCGATTCTGGTAGAATTTTAGAGGCATATTATATGAATTATTTGGATAACCAATTATATATAAAATTTTATGATACTATTACTTCCTTCGGATTTAAAGAAAATACTATTGATTAGTACATATATCTAAAGGTTAGTGAAAGAAAGTTTGTTATATTAGTCTTATGTGAATGATATTTTGTTTGCTAATAGTGATCTTGGTTTATTACATGAAACCAAGATGTTTCTCAACAAAAATTTTAAGATGATTGATATGAATGAGGCAATCTATATTATTGGCATTAAGATGTTCAAGGATAGATCTCAAGAATTATTAGGACTATCTCAGAAAGGATATATTGAGTAAGACTTGAAGAGATTTAATATGTAGCTTTATTCAGCTAATAATACACCTATTACTATATGTGAAAAATTCAGTCAAAACCAGTGCCCGAAAAATAACTTAGAAAAGAATCAAATGAATGATATTCCTTATGCATACACAATTGGAAGTCCATTATATACTTAAACCTGTCTAAGATTAAATATCAGTTTTGTAATTGTAATACTAGGTAGATTCCAAAGCAACCCAAAAATAGAATATTGGAAAGCTACAAAAAAAAAGTAATAAGATATCTGTATTGGATAAAAGATTATATACTCACATACAGGAGATCATATCAACTTGAAGTGATAGGATATTTTGTAAATTACCTCAACGGTAGGAAGTCTACTTCAGGATTTATATTCATGTTAGTTGGAGGGATAGTTTTTTGAAAAAGTATAAAATAATCGCTTATTGCGTCATCAACAATGGAAGCTGAATTTATGACATGCTTGAAGGCCATAAATCAAGCTTTGTGGCTATGAAATTTTATCTCAAGACTTGGCTGTAATCGACTCAATTGTCATACCGTTGAAGATATTTTGTGATAATACAGCAATAGTTTTCTACTTTAAGAATGGTAAGTACTCTAATGATTCTAAGCACATCGAGATAAAGTATTTGATAGTTAGAGAAAGAGTCCAAAAACAACAAGTACCAATTAAGAACCTGAGCACCGCCATGATGATTACTGATATATTTACTAAAGCTTTATAGTCTAAAATATATATAGAATATGTTCTTAGAATAAGACTTGTGAGCAAGCCAAAAAAGATACGGTGATACATATTATGTGGCTACTATTATTGATATTTGTTTTGCTTAATTAAAATTATTTATTTTTACTAACTTGTTTACATTTATGTTTATATTTATGTATATTATAGTTGAATGTAATAATAGGATTGTCTTAAGAAGATAAATTACAAGGGTCATTATGGACTATATTAGGAAAGATTAACAATGTTATAGTACATAGAAGGGAGTATAATATCGATGACATATAACCATTATAACTCATATTGATAGTTGAACTTAATATAGTATTATTATGTTTATTAGATTTATTGACTAATTTTTAAAATTCATGATCATGTATAAAATGCTTTTTAAAATTTTTAGAATCAAATTAGGTAAAATTATTTTCAAACAAATTTTATTTTATTTATTTTAATTTTAAATTTTTTTTATATCTTATCAATTAATGGACCGAGAATGTTAGACTATATGCTTTGTTTAATTGATAAGATATATTATAGACTAATTAAATTTTGATGAAAGTTATAGCCAATAGAAAGAAAGTTCATATTAAGATAGGATTCCTTAGAAGATGTTTTTGATGGGAGAAACTTTTCTAATTACTTATTTTAGACCCTTTGTTCTCGCCTATATAGAGACATGACCTCTAGAGACTAAACAATATATGATGTTCGACACATGATATATGACGGACGTAAATACATGACAGTCATTGAGAGATTACAGTTCCTCTCTCATTCTCCTTATCTCTAATCAATCAATCAAAGTGGTACTATAAAAATATAGGAACAAGAAGAAAGAAACTCTAGCTCTTCTTGCAAATCAATAGTGGTTTTTCAGATCCGAAAATGATACCCCTCCTATACATCTGATAAAGTTATTTCTAGATGATATCGATGCACATCATAAATCTGATTTATTATTATTTAATTTTAATCAAAAAAATTTCACATTATATATAGCTTTATAGCTTTATGCTTACAGAATCAATAAATAACGTGTCGATTACGCATTAATGTCACAGAATTTGCAAGAGTCCACTACTGCCACCTTCTCTAACACGTGTATTATTCTTTGACCATAAGAAGGGTATAGGGTATGGAATTGTGAAGCAAAGTTCTCTCTGAGAAAAGAAACTACTTGAAATTTCTAAGCTCTGGTCAGAGTGCAGAAGGTTTGCTTCAGATTCAAGTCGCAAAATCCAAAAGTCGGCACCTCTAATTTTTTGTTACAGTGATAAGCAATGCACCAAGCTTGCTATTTTAGATTCTGAGGCTAAAGTTAAAGGTAATGAATTGTAATTATTCAGAAATGAACTAAGACGAATTAATTGACCTTATACCGTATAGCATTTGATCTAGATTTCATGATTGTTCTGTAATCAATTGAGAGTAAGTAGTTCATCTTCGGCAACCAGAAAGTGTTTTGGTGAAGAATACATAATAACTGAGGTGACAACACATTTAAGGAATATGGCAAATCTCAATTGCACAACTAAGATATGTCTGCATTTGCATTACTGGAGCAGTTCATGAACTACGAAGGACAAAACTTCTGCATGATCTTGAAGTTATCTTTGGTCATTTAATACTTTGGCACTGCTAATAGCAAGAATTTTCAGCAAAGTGTTTCTGATTTTTGAGGGTTGTCCTGTAGCAGTAACCTCCTATCAGAAATTTAGAATCCATTGCACCATTGTGAATCTATTCAGTGGATTAAAGTAAAAATAACCTCATTGTGATGTTCCACTTATATCTTCTAGACTTGTAAATATATTAAATATTTAGAACATGAATAAGCCATCATTTAATTTTTTAAGTTTACCTTACGGCAAGTACAGCAAACACAAACGCAATACGTGAATACCAAAATAGTCGATACGATAGATATTGCCCGTCATGTTTGAAAGAATCATATATGCCAGCAGTTGGAGACTTGTATTCAACTGAGCTTGCAGTAGATAGAAGTTGTACCTGAAAGAAGAAAGCTGCTACAGTTTTGGCAAGATGGCAGGGTGGGTTTTATCCATCAACTGTTTTCTTAAGATCTTGCCTGCAGGTGATCTTGGAATGGTGCTTATGAAAGCAACTCTTCTGATCTTTTTGTAGGGTGCCACCTGATCAAATTTTGGACAGTCAATCCATGATAGAAGAAGCCACAGTTTAACATGCACCAAATTTACTCATCATTTGTGTGCAGTTTTGTTGTTAAATTTTAGTCTCATCTAAAAGCTAAAGATAATAAGATAAGACATTCTTAGATTATTCATCATTATATGTGGGACTTAAGCCACTTCATCAAGAAGCTTAGCTGAGAGATGAGAAATTTAGATAATGGAGAATTATACTTGGAACAGAGATATCAATAATCAAATGAGCTAGTTTTTATCATTTTGCATTCTAACAAGTTCAGAGTGACAAATGGAATTGTTTGTTGAACATGCAGCAAGAACAGAGAGACCAATCGTCGAATGAATTATAGATCCATCCAAGAAACAGTGTTGATGATTCCTTATGAAGCTGCTATGTTGATTCAGTGTCATAGCGATTTGGTTTATAATGTCACATGTTAGCAAGATATCAAGCTGTAAAATCTGACAAATGAACCCTTAAGATCTCGTGGTGAAACTCGAATGTTAAGAGTGACTGGTTTCCAGTGGATGAACACACGGAGACGAGCAAAAATAAATGACAACAAATAGAAACTGGCCAGAGCCTCAGATCTAATGATAAGTGAGGCTACAAGCTTTCCATTTTCCTGGGAGATCAACAGTCTTTCGTGGTCTGAGATAGTATGGATTTCATCTAATGCAGGAAGAATAAACGAAGCTGATGACATTACAGCAGTCACTCTTGGATGATATTTGTGTTATGTTATATTGTCAATGGAGAAGTGCTTCCAGGATCTATCCAAATTACTGCAGACCTAATAATGTTGAGAGAGAGAGAGAGAGAGAGAGTTGAACCTGAGCTGCCACAAACTGGATGATCTCCTCACTTGTCAATTGGCTCTCAGGTGATCTCACCACATAAGCCATGGGCACTTCACCTACATCTTCGTCCTCCAGCCTGCAATGTACTCCAACAACAACTATTATGAGCAAGGTTTGCAATATCGTATCATACCAGTATTTTGATCTGGGCTCGGTACCGATATGGTACGGTATAACGAGCGGTACACCCAGGTGTGCCGAGTATTGTAGCACTGCTACAATGTTACAGTGCACTCGGACCGATACTAGATGGTCCGCGTACCGATAACCTATCAGACCGGTACGTACCACTCATACTGGGCGGTATGATTCGGTACGACAGACCCTGATTATGAGGACATCTGTGTTTTATGATGGATCACCGCAGAGTCGATGATAGCTACGACCAAAGAGTGTGAGACTCACGGCACTACTGCAGCGTCAAGTATGTGAGGATGGGCGAGAAGCACGGCTTCCAGCTCTGATGGAGTCACCTGCAATCCATTCCATGCATCAGCTTCCGTTCCTTGTGTGTGTGTGCGCGCGCACTGTTCATGGCGATGCAATTACCTGGTACCCTTTGTGCTTGATGAGCTCTTTGATGCGGTCCACCACGAACAAGAAGCCATCCTCATCGAAGCGCACCAAGTCACCCGTGCGCAGCCACCCACCGCCAGGCAACGCCTCCGCCGTGGCAGCCTCGTCCCCCAGGTAGCCCTTCATTACCGTGGGCCCCTTCAGCCAAAGCTCCCCGACCCCACCGGGCCCCACCGCCCTCTCCCCCGCCTCCGCCGCCACCACCCGCGCCTCGAAGCCCGGCAGCAGCTGTCCCACTCCCCTCCCCTCCGGCCGCCTCGACGCCGCCACCGAGAACGTCGCCGCCCCGCCGCTCTCTGTCAGCCCGTACCCCTCCCTTAGCTCCACCCACGGGTACCGCCGCCGGAACCCGCTCGCCGCCTCCGCCCCTACCGCAGCCGCGCCCGTCGCCACCCTCCGCAGACCCGACAGGTCCCACCCGCCGGAGAACTTCGCCAAGGCCGCCACCACCGGTGGCACAGCCGGGATGTTCGTCACCCCGTGCCGCGCCACCGCCTGCATCGCCGCCCCCATCTCGAAGCGCCGCATTACCACCGTGGTGGCCCCCGCCGCAGGCAGCCCCAGAGCGAAGAACGCCATGCCGTACACGTGGGACATCGGAACGAAAGCCAGGTAGACGTCACCCTCCGACCCGCTCACCTCCGCCGACCACCGCAGCAGCGACACTATCGCGATAAGGTTCCCGTGGGTCAACATCACCCCCTTGGGCGCTCCCGTCGTACCCGAAGAATACAGAACGACCGCCACGTCGGACTGCCCGCGAGCGGGGGGCGGCGCCTCCAAGGGGTCGCCCCACTCCATCATCTCCTCCGCGGACGGCGGCCCGTCGGGGTCCCCTGGCTCCCGTTCGGTGAGGAGGGTGGGGACCCCGATGGCGGCGGCGGCCTTGTGGGCCTCCTCGGGAGCGGCGATGGCGAGCGTGGCGCCGGCGTCGAGGGCCTGGCGAGCGACCTCAGCGGGGGTGTGGAGGGGGCTGGCGGGGCAGAGGACGGCGCCGGTGGCAAGGACGGCGAGGACAATGACGGGGTATAGAACGGTGTTGGGGGAGAGGAGGAGGACGACGTCGCCAGGGCGGAGGCCGAAGGCGTGGTGGAGGGCAGCGGCGAGGGAGAGGGCGGAGCGGCGGAGGTCGGAGAAGGTGAGGCGACGGCCAGTGGTGGAGTCGAGGAGGACGGGGCGGGTCGATTCATGAGAGGGGAGGAGGGAGAATACGAAGGAGGCAGCGTCGAGGGAGGGGTCGGAGGGAGGGCGATGGCGGGGGGCGAGGCGGTGGAGGGAGCGAAAGATGCCTGAACGAGGGCAGAAGCCGCTCCGGGTATCCTCCTCCTCGTGCTTCAAGTGCTCGACCAGCGTAGGCGCGTCCATCGTTGTTGTTGGTGACAAGCGGAGGTTTAGCTATCGAGAAGTCTTCTCCATGTTTCCAGTGTTTGTATTTGGAATTTTGGATCGAACAAGAAGACATGAGCTGGGCGTTAAAACCGTTGCAGGTGGCCCTGAGGACCTATGGCTGTCTGCTTATGCCGGCCGATAGAACCAAGAAATTGCAGGTGGCCCATCATCTCGCATTAAGCTTATTTTTCAACATTCACTCGAGCGTCAACTTAATTCCATCATCTAAACAATTCGATCAATGCTTCACGGACGTCACACATGTCGCGTACATGTCAATCCAGTGAATCTGAATGATCAAACAGCGAAGAAAAAGTAATCTGAAAGCCCGCATGACCCAAATATTGGTTTAAGGTCGAAGGTCAACATGAAGACCACGAAACACCAGGTAGCAGCATGTTTCCATCACACGCAATCCGTGAAGGTCACCCTGTGCAGGACTCCCAAATAGAATTTCCGTTCCAGATGACAGGGGAGTCACGTACCCATCTCACCACCTTGAATGGGAAACCAGATTGTGAGTGGGAAATGTTCTCCTGAGTGGTAATAACAAAACCCTTGGGAATTTACATTCTCACAATTACAGTACATGAATCTAGGACTTGAGGGGAAGGAAAGAGAGGAAGAGGGAGATGGAAAAAAAAAAAAAAAAGAAGAAAGAAACATTACTCAGAATAAGATATGCCGGAACACTTCAATATCATCTTCCTCTACGTATGTGCAGTAAATTTCACTACTCCTTTCAAGGAATCCTATGGTTCCTATTGAACTTGCATACGAAGATTGATCCAGCTCAAAATTTGCTCAAGGGTGGCCCTTCCTGTACATAGGAGACCCTGTGTATGTACATAAAAATATGAAAAGACAGTGCAGAAAGCCACGGCTTTTCCAGCATGACCAAACAAAAAATAGCCTTGCATGCTTCAGCACTGCCTTCAGTTCACTGCTGGCTCCACCTGTGAGGAAACCGGGATAGCTGGAATTGACTTGTGAAGCATAGATGTCCCTTCGAAGACTGTTGTTCGAGCACCATTTAAAAACTTATGCAGCTGCAGGGCAAATCAACATCTACAGGTTATTTATTTCCAAAAATCTCCACATGCTACTACCAGAGATCGATCACCTACCTGGTCCAAGGTTATTTTTGTAAACCCAAATTTTTTGGTCCAAATGGATTCAGCCTCGTCTGCTGCAGGGAGCAGAAAATGCTTCACATTCAGAGATCCCAGCAGTCTCTCGATGCACGAAAAAAGTGACTGGAAGTAACCCTACATGATGAACATAAATTAGTCAGATTTCAATGTTTCTAAAGGCATGTAAAGAGCACCATAGGACCTCAGAAGTTTGCATATACAAAAAAAAAGCAAGGGAAGATTCTTTTTCCATGCCCTTGAAATCTTGTATGCTACAAAAAGTTCCATGCAAAACAAGCAAGCCTCATGATACACCATGTAACACAATCCAAATCATAACAATTGGACCCATGGCACTGGTATCATATTTACAATGACAGAAGTGCTACCCGATGGACCCAAAAAACTAACAAAAAACTGGGAGCTAATTCCATACAATTTTGGATACAATTAAAACATACTGTGTTTGTAGTGATATTTAATTACAAAGTATTTCTCTTGTTAAGTTTCAGTCAAATTACAACTAGGTGTATTCTAAATTAGGATTTTACAATTAATTGACTACAAAGTATTTGTGTTTCTACAATTATTTTTTTACTACAAAGAATTTCTGTGTTTGTACAATTATTTTTATCCAATTATTTTAAGATTTTCAGGTATCATGATACAGATTTCTGTCTAATGTTTATAGAGTCAGTTCAACATACTTGAATGTGCCCTTAGGTTGTCAGGCAAATGTTCTTTGAGAAGTCCCAGTTAGGTAGGAATGGCAACTAGTTGGAACTGGAAAAGGTCAGTTAAGTAGATAATAAATCATAGAGTAAAAGGCCTCATTATCTTCTGTTTTCTTCCTATGTGTAACTTCTATCTCTTTCCCACCATCATTCTCATCTCTCACACTTTGTATTCCCGGGGAGGAAAATATTGCCTGCTATCAGTTTCTTTATAACTTGAAATTCACTTCAAAACTTCAAAATTTTCATCTTCCTTCTAATAAATGTTGTGAGGGATATAACAAGTTCAATGTCGAATGTGAAAAATGAGAAACTTGGAAAATGATTACTTGAATGAGGTTGAAGTACACCAGATAGAGAATGTTATAGGTCAATCAATTAAAACTTTCCAACAAAGAAGATACGGAGCATGATGCTGCAAAAGCAAATTGATGCTTCTAGATTCAGAATAAGAAATTAAGTTCTAGTTGGCACTTTTAAGTTGTTCCCATCTTTCTTCTGCTACACTGTAAAGGTTTTTATTAGCTTATTATCAGTTTTTATTTGTGTATTTAGTAGTTAAATACATTGTACCTGAAAGTGTTTTTAAGTTAAAAATACATTGTACCAGCGAATTTAGAAGTGTTTTTAAATACATTAGAAAGTAAAATCTATTTTGGTTGTTTATCACATCATATTGCTACTAAATGTATATTAACCCTAAAGATTAGATTAGAGCATAAAGCATAGTGCATCAAGCTCCTTCCCCGTGGCTTTCTCTTATAGTTCATCTTTCACTCACATAATATATGCATTTGGTACCCTAATGATCACCTATAAAAATGTCCAAAAACTTATGTTTCTTCAAGTAGTTCTACAACAGTAGATTTCTGAAACAGGATCCTAGAACACTAGATGCCTCAATGCCTATACGGAAAAAATTAGCTGGACGTTGTACTTGGTTCCTGGCAAACCAACAATACCTATTAGCACAAATATAAACAGCAGCATAATCAACTAACTGAAACAACTGATCTCACAATAAGCACCCCTCAAAATTGAAAATAGTATCAGCATTTGAATTTATTCCAATCCATGATAGGATTCACTGCCCCAAGTTAGTGGTTAAAAAATTATCAAAGATACAAGTTACAAGGCTTTCAGATAAAAGAAAGGCACTTAAGTGGCATCCACTCACCTGTCCTTGGTGTTCCCTGCTTGTTGCAACCAACGGTAGTTCTGCAATCTCACTTCCCAAAACACGTAAAATTCCTGCTGACACAACAGATGACCTGCACCAATTAACATAAAGTTATAACATTACAGATTAGTTAACAAAGACCATTCCTCCAGAAATGACTCAGGTAAGTTATAATATTAGCTATAATATTACAGATTAGTTAACATAAAGTTATAATATTACAGATTAGAGAAATGACACTTACCCAACAGTTAAAACGGCGCAGAACATTCCTCCAAAATCCTGGTCTCTCACTGTTCTCCTATCAGATAGAAATCAATAAAATTTAGCAGGGAGAAGAAATTAAGAAAACAGAATTAGAACAAAACAGTTAAATATCATACCCATAAACCATGGAGGGAATAAGATCTCGACCTGTTGTAGCCTCAATAATTGGATCAAACGACTCCTACAGAAAAAATAATTGCAACAATTTTAACAATATTTTTCATTGTACTCTTGTGCAGAAAAAATCACCTAAAAAGGCAAACAAAACAATGAAAACTACAGCAGAAACAATATTGAACTAGCAATTACTACTTGTGTAGAAGCATAGATCATGCAAGCGGAAAGCTGGTCATTTTTAATCATATAACAAATATTTTTCATCAACACTGTCAATGTCAGTCCCAAGCCTGGATGAAGAAGGTGGAAGGTTCCATTGGGTCACTAATAAGCAACGTAAAACTATGTCAGATCTCATGATCATGGATCTTAACTGATTTCAATATAAAGTTAGGTTGTCACACAAGTGATGCGAGGAACCTTCATCGCCTAGGTGTTCGGAATTGCAAACGGTGCCGCCCGAATATCAGAACCCGGATGTGGTGACAACTAGGCAAGTGTTCTCTCAGTTTACTTTGGACCAATGAGAATAAAGAAGTTAGTCCAAGATTAACGAGTTAAGTTAGGAACTTGGAATATAATAACACCTTCAAGGAAAGGATTAAAATTGATAGACACTATGATCAAAAGAAGAATAAATATTATTTACTTACAAAAGACTAAGTGAATAGGAAAAAAATATAGAGAGATTGATAGTACAAGATTTAAAATTTAGTGCATTGAAAAAGTTAAACACAGAAATGGTGTAGAATTGTTGTTGATAAGGATCTTAATAATAATGTTGTAGATGCAAAAAGATTTGAAAATAGAATTATAGTTCTAAAATTTATGAAAAGATGAGATGTTTTGAATGTCATTAGTGTTTATGCCCCACAAGTCGAATTGGATGATGAAACTAAAAAATAATCTTGGGAAAGCTTATATGATATCATTCAATGAATGCTTATAATCGAAAAACTTATAATTGAAGAAAATTTGAATGGTCATATAGGGAAAACATATGATGAATATAAAGTACATGGGAAATTTGATTATGGGGAGAGAAATTAAGATGCTGGTATGATTTTGGATTTTGTGATCTTATAATTGTAAATACTCACTTTAAAAAGAGAGATAAACATTTAATTACTTACAAGAGTGGTCACAACTATAATTAAATAGATTTTTTTTTCACTAGAAAGATAGATAAAGTTATTTGTAAGAATTGTAAAGTTTTACCTAGCGAAAATTTGACGAATCAACATAGGTTAATGGTATTAGATATTTACTATAAAAAATGGAAGAAGAAAAAAATAGTAAAACAACTGCTTAGTCTAGATGGTGAAATTTTAAAGATGATAATATACACACTTTTAAGAATAAGATAAACAGATAGATGACTTAGAACTTAAATGAAGATAATATTAATATTATTTGAACTACGCCTAATAAGACTAGAAGCTTAGCAAAAAAGATTCTTGGTGAAACTAAAAGTACAGGTACAACCTTAAGAGAGCATTGGTGGCAATTGAAGGAAGTTTAAAAAATATTTTTTACTAAACAAATCATGATTTAAAAATTAACAAAATTATAAAAATGAGAAAAAATTTAAAAGATATAAAAAATCTATCAAAAAGGCTAAAAACGTTGTTGGTATGACAAGAAAAAAAACTTATGATAATTTTTATAATAAATTAGGTACTAAAGATGCGAAAAAAATATATATCGAATTGCTAACACTATGAAAAGAAAAATATAAGGATTTAAGTTATTTTAGATGTATTAAAGACGAAAATCAAAGAATACTAGCTAATGAAAATGAGATTAAGGAAATATAAAAAATTATTTTTATAAATTATTTAATGAATATTCCACACAAGACTTAGATTTAACATAAATAATAGTGGTAAATTTAATAATCATATATTTATTTGTAAAATTAAAACTACTGAAGCAACAAACGCATTAAAGAAGATGAAAATAGCTAAGAGTGTGGGGCTTAATGATATCCCTATTAAGGTCTAAAAAGTTTATAGGATAAGGGAGTAACTTGGTTAACTAACTTATCTAACAAAACCATGAGATTCAAAAGGATCCTGATGAATAGAGAAAGAATTTTTTTAGTGCCAATTTACAAAAATAATGATGACATAAAAAAATATTCAAATTATAGATTAATTAAATCATAAGTCATACTACAAAATTTTAAAAAAGAGTTACCGAAACTTCGAAAGTAGGATAAAGGTTGAACCAAATATCTTCGAAAATAAATTTGGTTTCATGCTTGGAAGATGAACCATAGAAACTATTTATTTATTAAGATAATTAATGAAAATGTACAAAGAGAAAAAAAATTTGCATATAGTTTTTATTGACTTAGAGAAAGTCTATGATAAAGTACCTAAAGATTTATATGGTGATTTCTATAAAAAATGTATCCACTAATTATATTGATGTTATTAAAGATATGTATGATAATGTAGCTATTAGTGTTAGAACTATAAAGAGTGTCTAATGAGTTTCATATTAGCATAGGATTACACTAATAATTCATATTAAGTCACTATATTTTTACATAAATAATAAATGAATTTACTAGTCCCTTACATGATAGACATCTTTACTAATCGTTTACATGATAAACTTGAGCTATTGAGGCAAGCCTTAAAAACTAAAGATTTTAAAATAAGTAGGACTAAAACTAAATATATAAAATGTAATTTTAGTGATTCTAGAAATAAACAAAAGAATATAATTAAATTGGATGAACAAGAAGTCCCATTAAGTAAAAGCTTTTAGTATTCAATTATTAAACAAAATAGGGAGACCGATAAACATATTATTCATAAAGTAAAAACAAAATGGTTAAAATGGCGAAATACATCAGGAGTCGTGTGATCATCAAATACCTTTAAAATTAAAAACAAAAATTTTATAAGACAATTGTGAGACCAGCATTACTTTATGGATTTAAGTATTGGGCAGTTAAGAAAAAACATATAAAAAATATTTGTGCAGATGAAAACATTGAGATGGATGTATAGAGTTACTAAGAAAAATAGGAAAAGAAATACTTTTATTCATGAACAACTAGGTATCGCTTCGAAAGAGAATAAGATGAGATAAAATCATTTAAAATGGTATGGGAATATGCTGAGAAGACCTCCAGATGTAGTAGTCAGAAGAGGTAAAATAATAAATGTTAGTAATACAAAGAGCGATAGAGGAAACCCTTTAATAGAAACTATAAATAGAAACTTAGGTATTTTAAATTTAATTAAAAATATGACTTTTTACTGATCCTAATAGCAACAAAAGATCCATGTAGCCAACCCTAAATAGTTCCGATCCCAATGGAGAAGCATATTCTGTCACACATTCTATCTTCTGTACACCTTCCCACCTACTTCCACATCCTCTATCCAAACTACATTGCTTATAGATTTTAATTATTTTCTTTTTAAATTATTCAAGCTCCTGCAACACCGCACCTTTGTTCCCGTTCCTCTCAGGCTTCATCTTCCCATTATTTTTTTGCTCCTTGCTTCATTACCTAATCTCTTGCGTGAACTCTTTCCTATATTTCTACTTATCTACCTATGTTCACCATTTACCATATCGTAGCTAGTATAATAGCTAAATAGCTTGCTTTCAATTTTGTTATAGATAATTTTAAAGTTGCTAGTTTCACAATCTTTTATACTTCACAAATGCAAACCAACAAACATGCCTGCATTCACATACCACACGAAATCTACAATATTTCAGCTGCCTTCATATAATGTTCACTTTGCAGACCCTAGGATTCATTATATAGCAAGAGAGAGAAAATGAGTTTTCAAAATGAAACAGTAATGAAAAAGTGAATAATATAAAAACAAATTGTGGGCAAAGAAGGTGAAAATATGTGATTAAAACACCCACTAATTAGAGCAAATATCAATCTCTGTTAAGGGTGGTCTAACTTGACTTACCAAACATGTTAGTGCCGATAAACAATAGACAAGATGAATAATGGTTGCTCTTTATATGAGAGAAAAAAGTCATATACTAGTGTAGATGGGTAAATGGCAAAGAAGATAAAAAATGGATAACAATAGATGACACTTGCAAATAAAAGGGAATCCACTAAATACGGTGCATCATAAAGGGGATGGAGCTACCATGTTTCTGCCTTTTCTTCAAGAAAGGATGAACCGCACTAAATATATCAGGGACAATTCAATTTCTGTAAGGCTCCACAGGTTCACTTTAAGATCCTATTTAGTATTGGGAATTTAATGAAGTATTTCCTCAAAATCTCAGAATCTCACTCAAAAACAATTTTAACCCCACATTGAAATAGGCATTTAAAAAATAATGGCCAATCTGAACATGGGATTTTGTGTACCAAGAATACCCTTGGAACTTGGAAATCCTAGGCATAAGGGGCTAGGAAATTCCAGAATAAACAAAAATTATGCAATAAATCCCCCATTGAAACACAAAAACAATATGGAACATTAAAATCCCAGATTAGAATTTCAAAAGTATAACAAATGCAAAATATGTATTTCTAGTGGAACTTCAATCCCCACTAAAACTAGGATCTGGAACACTTCTGAACAAAGATCCTTGGCTTTCTAATCCTTATACCAAATAAGAGCTTGGGAATGCTGGTATATTTTATATTTCTATTTTTTGGTGTGTTGGGCATCAAACTTATCATACCAACAGTTACATACTACCAAAATGGGTTCAAGACATGAACTAGTAATCAATTCTTTAAACCAAGGTAGGCAATACCGAATGATACCGCCCGGTACGGACGGTACGTACCGGTCCGATGGCATACCGATACATGGACCACCCGCTACCGAGTGGAACGAAAAATAATAATAAAATAAAATAATATATATATATATATATTTATTTATATTTACATATAAATATTTTAGAAAAAGGCGACGTCGTCGAGGCGACACGACGTCGCCTTTTTCGGATTATATATATATATATATATATATATATATATATATATATATATATATATATGAGGCGATGCGACATCGCCTTTAAAAAATATATATATATATAAATATATATATAATCTTTTATATATATTAATTTATATATATATATATATATATATATATATATGAGACGACGTCGTCGAGTTTTATATATATATATATATATATATATATATATATATATATACCGAGTGGTATACCGCTCGATATACAGTTTCGTACTGTACCGAACGAACGTCGAAACTCCGGTATGATACGAAATTGCAGACCTTGCTTTAAACCATCTTGGTATTAAGCTCTAAGAGTTTCAGAGACTAGTAAGATCATATTATTCAACATGATTAAACTTTTACGAAGAGGAGATATGGTGGCACGAATAATAAAATAAGTATCAATTTATAGTAGCATTTGGTCACTTACATGGAAAATGGCAACTGCTCTTGATAGTAATAGTTTACTATCTGCTGTGTCAGTTTTTCCACTTAAAAGTCTCCATCTGATATCAACATCAGCATCTCCATTTACACCCTTGTTCTCCAATTTCTTCTTTATGATATCAGTATTCAATTCTGGAAGCGGTTGGGTTCCACGGAAAAGAAACTCTTGCAAAGAGTTCCAGATTCTACTGCAGTCATCGCAGCAGAACCACTCCCCTTCAGGCAGTTCCTGCAATCAATGACAAAGTTTGATTCTAGTCAGCTTTGGTATATTCTGCAATAGGCCAAAAACTGACATTCTTTTGGCCTAGGCATCAACATGATGCCATAACTATTTTGTCTATCATGCAATTGGCACCATAGGCAGTCAAATATTTTACTTAAACTTTTAAAATCACAAGACTACAAATGCCTTGTATGGGGGAAAGACCAAGTGTCACCTTCAGATCAGCCATCATTTGCTCCCTCAAACAACCCACATGATATTCCTTCTCGCACTGAACATGTTACAAATGTCAGTCAGGACTCAATAAATAAGTTGAATCAGAACAGATGGAACAATAAACAATATACTAAAATAAATTTTTGTAAGAAGTCATAATCATACTTGATCACAAATCATAACTGTTCGATCATCAAATCTAGATTTACTGAAATCATGGCTCCTGCAGAACATAAAGAGAATTAGGAAAGGAAGAATAAAAAGAAGCATGTGTCAGAATATCAAAATTATGTAACTGACTATTTCATGATTGACCCCATACAAAATTTACATCCAAAAGCACAACAGGAATGGATGTAATTGCATAACAATGATAGAGTCAGAAAGAAATAATCTCTTTACATTTGTTGCATATAAAATTCGGTTCAGATCCAACACAAACACAGCAATCCTGATTCCTTAACTACAAAGCTATATGAGCATTAAAGCTATCTTCTATCTTCTTAGTTTGTTATGAACTAAGAAGATATTGCAAGTCTAAAAATGCCGAAGGAGCAGGAAAGTAGGTCTAGTGGAAAAGCAAACCTGCAAAATGCACAACCACCAGCATCAGTCTGCGATGTTGTGACAATACGTATACTTCGTTTAAATATCTGCTCGATGGGATCAACTCCAGCAACTCTTCCAGCAGCAATTGCATTATCATTACATGCGACACTCCTTTCTCTTTGATGGAGGTTTATACAATACTGGCAGTACCAATCTCCCACTGGTATGCTAGGCAAACCCACACAACCTGCAACAAGCATAAAAAGGATCAAAACTGCATGACACCATAACCATATTAGTTAACCAAATATGCACAAAAATCACTGCATGCAAGATATCATTCCCACAAATCAAACTCCTATTAATTAACAACCATTGATATCCCTTTAAATACAACGCAAACGGAAAACAATTACTCAGTTACTTTAATCTTTTCACAGCATACAAGTTAATAATAAGCATGAATACAATAACTTAATATTGTTAACTGAGGCAGAAAGGTTTAGTACCAAGATACTATACATCAATATAATCCTATAAAGGTTTCTAGTGTTGCCCTGCAAAGTTTGTAGTGGGAAATACAGACTGAGCAGATCCACAACCTAGGCTCGACACTGGGGGTCACAACATAGACCAGGCCAGGACATCATATGCCAAGAACCTGACCATAACAGTATATCAAACTGTCAAGTCTTTGGTTCTAAGGATTAAAGTTTGGAAACCCTTCACTAACAGAGACACGAGACCCCCCACTTAGGACCCTTCATTTCCCTCTAATGACCGCTCACCGACCACTTAAAACCAATTGCCACAAGATCTAGAGAAAAGATCTAGAGACATGCAAGAGACCTTGGGAGCGTGGAGAGATGACAGTATTTCATTTCCCTCTAACGACCATAACAGTATTTCATATTTTTCTGGCTTATTCGTTTGATTGTTTGTTTATTTTTCTTCATTACTCCTATTCCAGTGGCATGGAATGAACCACCAGTCGCAGGAGACACCTTGATACCACCATAACATAAATAACCATATAAATCAAAACAAAGGATACAAAATTTTCTTTTATAAAATACAAAGATTTGTGAGATGTCCATAAACCATCCAACTTTCCCCCTTGTTTCCACTTTAGTTATGAAGCCAGCATGTGACAGAAAGAAGCAAACAAGAACAAATCAGATACACATGGAAACTTCTAGAAGACTAACAAGATTTTTCATTTCAAAATCATACCATCCAGTGTTTTCTTGGAACAATCAACTATTTTTCCAATCAATTATTTTTAGTTTTAGTAAGAACAGTGATTTAAAAGGCGCTAAGGTCCCAAAACGCTCGAGGCGCTAGGCGCTCGTCTCAGCGAAGCGAAATGCTCTAAAATATTAAAAAAAAAATTAAAAAAATATATATAATATAATTAATAAATATAATTATTTAAATAAAATATGATATTAAATTAAAAACAAATATTAGCAGTGTTAAAATCCAAATAGTATATTATTAATCTAATAAATAAAGATTATTTTGAACAGTAATTAATAATCTACTGTTAATAGTATATTTACCATTAACAACAATAAGGAAGAGTAGAGACCGAAGAAGTCGCAGTGAGAAGTCGTCGCAGTGAGAAGTCGACGATAAGTCACAGTGAAAGCTAAGTCACAAGCAGTGGACAACAGCGGAAGCTGTGGAGTCGTAGACAGTTGGAGGCAACAACAGCGGAGTCGTGTCGCGGACAACAGCAGAAGCTGAGAAGACTCGTTCGGTGATAGAGGAAGACTCGAAGGCAGCAAGAGAAACCGTCAACAGTGAAGGCAGAGGGAGAAATCGTCTATGGCGAATATAGAGGGAGAAATCATTGGTGGCGAAAACAGAGAGAGAAGCGTGCATAGGGTTGGAAGTCGAGGTCGTGCGCTAATAAAACTGCACGCATTAGTTGGTTTAATCAAACCAACTAATACAAATTTAAACAGTTCGATCGCCTTATATCAACCGGGCGCTCGCCCAAAGCGCCCAACGCCTAGGCTCGAGCGCACGCCACCTCTCATTGAAGTGCGCCGCCTGGCCCTTAAACAAGGCACTCGAAGCACCTAGGCAAGCACCCAAACGCCTTTTTAAATCAATGAGTAAAAAAGAAAAAAGCAAAGCACACAAGCCATGTAGAAATTTTGTATAGTAATTTATAAAATGATGTATTTTGGTCATACAAACATCGGACTGTACTAAGATGTTATAAATAAATGTCATCAAAATAAGCAGAACCTGGTCAACAATTCAGCCTCAAGAATTCAACCTTTGCAAATTTCTTAATATATCAGATTAATCTAAATAACATGTTGAAGCTGAATGTAACAATCTACAGCTACCCAGCTTGCTTATTACTTGAGTGCAATTACTACATTGTGTGATCAACCTTCCAAGTTAAAGAAGCATCACACCAGTTAATGGTAATTTATCAACCAAGCTGCTGAAAAATTAGCACTATTCTCATGTCCACCTAGTAAAGCACAATGTTAGCCATGACAAGAGAAAAAAAGTATGGATAAGTTTGCTCAAAAACATCTACCAGGTTTATAAAAATGTTAGGCCGTAACCATGACAAGGTAATTCCAGCAAAAAAAAAAGGAAACTGACCTAACATTTCAACCAAGCAACTGAGATGTCATAGTTGTCATGCAAAGTACATTACATATCATCCAAATCAACTAATTAACTATCAATTGTAGTTCAAATAACTTAGGCACGTATTTCTTATTAAGATATATTTAAAAAATCCCAACAAAAGCAAATACCTACCTGTGTGGAAGGCCCTGGGACATAGATCACAAAGGAGTAGGTCTCCACCATCTGCACAAATGCTGCAAAGGTCATCATTCTCAGTGGCTGATAATTTCCGATCTTTTGATAGTGAAACTGACAATTCATGAAGGGAAACTCCATTGGAAGTGTATATATTATTGTAACTGTAGAACAAAAATAAAAAATGATAAAGGAGAGAGAAATGGCAGGAGTTTAATCAAAAAATTTGGAACTTCTATCATTGACTCACGGTTTTCGACGTGCAGCTCTACCAGCATGGGCTTCAAACTGTGAAGGACTGACCTGCACAGTTAGGATAACAAAGTTTAAACTTTGAAGTATAGGGACCAAGAAGTTAGTAAATTTGATAGTGCAAATAATTAACCACAGTATTGCAGCATCGACAGTATATTCCGGAATCTTTTATATAGCCTTCAAGTAGCCTCTGCAAAATTTGTTATAACAGACCTCATAAGCAACTAGATAAATCATAATAAGAAACATTTAACCACTAAAATGCACAACCTTTCCACGAACATAGTATCCAACTTCAGTTCCCTCTGGTAAGATGCCACTCATAAAGACCAACTTGTGCAAGCCCAGATCCCTAGTAAAAATTAGAAATTGAAAACAAAGAAATCTATCATAAATTGAGCATAAAACATAATATGAATGTTGTGAATAAATAGTAAAGCTATAATATTCAGTGGAGTTAAAGTACCAACTTTCTGGTTAACCTTCCCAGGCTACTTTTCTTAATTGATAATAAATTCTTAGATGAATTATTGGACATGTCTGGTGTGGAACTTGTCCTTGATAACCTGAACCACAACCATAGTCATATAAAAAGCATATACAAAAAGAAGTTTAATAAAAGATGAAACAGGAGCAAAATGCAAGTACGGAATGTAAGAACATTTTACGCTTTATCCTAACCAATGTAAAGAAGAAGTCACGTCCTTAAAGAGGGAAACTCATACAGAAAGATAGACACTCCTAGTTTTCAAGGCCAGAGCTTTCTAGTCTATGTAAGACAAACAAAACACAGTCAACCATACAAACCTCATAGAAGCATTATACAATAACACAAACTTAGAACACCCTATATTGAAGTCCTAGCTTAAGCAAGCCTTAACACAATTTTCAGATCAACAAATAAGATACAATAACTTGTCTCACGAGGAGAATAGACTGTTATAGAATCAGAATCAGAAAACACTTTGTGTCACACAAGCACAAATTCAATAAACATATTAGCTATGTGCTCATGCATATTGTTTGTTATGCCATGTATCAAAATTGCACCCACGGACAAGGAACAATAGGCACCCAAAATAAAATTAAAAAAATTCAAACTCCATCCCTCACCTTAATCTCCCTACCAATAAAAACAAATTACTACAACCAAACTCATTATTACAGAATTAACGATTTATGAAAGCATAAGTAGCATTTCATGTGCCATTTGATAATATGTTCTTAGGATTCTCTATGTCCTACAACCCATGCCACCCATCTTCATCAAACACACTGTACAACATACAATGAGTTCAGTAAGAACATTTAAAATGATATGATTCAAAGCAATATACATATATAACCAGTGATTTAAAAAGCGCTAGGCGCCAAAAGGCGCCACGGTCCAAAAACGCTCGAGGCGCTAGGCGCTTGCCCGAGCAAAGTGAGGAGCTAAAAATTAATAATATTAAAATTAATAGTATTAAAATCAAAATAATAGTGTTATACTGTATACAGTTAACAGTTTAACAGTATACAGTATAACAATATACTGTATACTATATACTTTTAACAGTATACAGTTAAAGGCGGGAGAAAAGTGTTAAGGGAAGACCGAGGGTGCTGAGAAAAGCGGGAGCGGTAGCGGTAGCGACAATGGCGAGTGACGACAGTGGCAGCGGCAGCGGCAACGGTAGCAGCGAGCAGCGGGAGCGGGAGTGACGAGCGACAACAGAGGTAGCGATAGCAGCGAGCAACGGTAGCGGCTGCGGGAGCGGGAGCGACGAGCGGCGACAGTGGCAGCGGCAACGATAAAAGTGAGCAGCGGTAGCGAGAGCGGCGAGCGGCAACAGTGGCAGCGGTAGCGGCAGCAACGAGCAGCGGGAGCGGGAGCAGCGAGCGGCAACAATGACAGCGAGCAGGGTTAGGGTTGGGGAAGTCGCGCTGATATCAGTGCTTTAGTTAGTTCGATTGAACCAACTAAAGCACTGGAGACCGAACCAGACCTAAACCGCTGGTTCGGTTGCCTAGTTTAACCCAAGCGCTCACCCGAAGCGCCCGGCGCCTGGGCTCGAGCGAGCGCCTAGGCGGCGCCTCTTTGAAGCGCTCCGCCTGGAAATGAAGCGAGGCGCTTGGGCCTCGCCTCGCCCGAGCGCCTAAGCGAGCGCCCGAGCGCCTTTTTAAATCACTGTATATAACATACGAGTCATCATTGTTTCTTACATGAAATTTCATCAATTTTCTATTCCTTTACATTATGAGGCAGCATATATATTATATACTATTATATAACATGAGAGGCCTCTTGGGAGAAGCCTTAGTGACACAGATATCAATGTCACCTTTATATTTTGAGACAGCATATATACTATTTTATAACATGAGAGGCTTCATGAGAGAAGCCTCAGTTACACAGATGCCAATGCCACCCTGGCATCAGATTCAAGCCATTGACACAATCCAATTTAATTTTTTAGGAAAGATTTAATTTTCTTCTTAGGATGTGAGGGTCTTTCCATGCGCAATCAGCACTCACTATAAAATATTAGCAGAACTTCCATCTTTTTTATCTGTAATTTTTGTTTTCTTTTGTACATAGATTATCTCCATGTGTGCAATCATTGTCGGAAATTTTCCTTTTCATTAAAGGGCGTTCTTTTCCTAACATACTTCTACTGATTTCATTGTTGATAGCATAAGTTATTGATCTCATTACTTTTTCTTAACATATTAAGAATTAAGTCAATTAGAAGATTAATCACACATACAATGCACAGACCAAACAACCATCAGTCAAAATAAGTAGCCTAAAGTAGTATACAATACTGATGGTGATAACTATTATGATAAACCAAACAACCATCAATTTAAACAAAGTAGACCAAATAAGGTATAAAACTAAAGATAAAAAAATAAAAATCCTACAAAAAAACCAAGATTTTGTTTTCTAATTCATAAAATAAGTTGATTGATATGTTATCAAGCAGAAAGCGAGCATAATTAAATTTTGATGTGCTAAAGAAGATGAGACAAAATTGAACTTTCATGAATAAGATTGAGCAAAATTAGATGATTGAAAGGCAAAAGTTAACATAAAATTATATGACAAATTTACAATGGAAGAAGTTATTGCCCAAAGTTTAAATTCTAGCAATCAGCCTATCAACAAAAAATCTGTGAACTTGTTGATTAAAGCAACTCCATTATCAACAAAAAGTTAGGAAGTTGAAGTACCATGTTTCTTATTTGTATTTCAATTTTTTCTGCCAAAATACTTGCTGCCTCGAGCCACTTAAGATTATCAGGAACACAATATGCCTCGTATACCAATACAATATATTGATTGTGTTTCTTGATTTGGAAAAAGAAAAAGTCACAAGTAATATTTTAGTTTATACCAATGTTGTCAAAGGCACCAGTCATTAAAAGGTTCCTAGCTTCCAAAACACTCAAGGTGCTAAGTGTTTGCTTAGGCACTCACCTGAGCAAAACAAGACGTTTTCCAATATAAAATTTATAAAAAAATTATAATTATGGGAAAAATATTAAAATAAAAATTCAACAATACATGAGTTTAATATTATTTCATATTCAAAATATCACCACTACTACATCTAAGTAAATTCATTTAACCATCCCTAAAGTACTAAAATACTACACTGTTCAAATCGAATAACAATCCTAAAACTAAATTTGTTATGATTCAAGATGTTAAAACTACAGTAATAGTAATGAAAATTTTAATCCTTTAAAAAATTCATAGGCTATAATTAACAAAAATTAATATTACCATTAAATTCAAGAGAGATCATGGCTGATGGGGAGAGAAACAAGCTGAAAAAGAAGAATTAGAGAAAAAGGATGCTCGGCGGCTTTGCTGGGAAGACGTAGAGAGAGGCATGAGGATGACAGCCATGGTCTAATTGCAACAGAGGCCTACCCGGGGGAGAAGCACAGAGGAGGGAGAGAGATGGAGGGAGGCTGTCAGGAAGGCTGGGAGCAATGACGGATAAGAAGAAAGAGGGATTAAAGGAGAGAGGGGAGGAGGGAGGCGCATGAAGGAGGGAAAAGGGAGGGTGTCGTCAGGGACACTCAGTAGGGGCGATGGTAGAGGAGAGACAACAAGAGGAAAGGAGAGAGGGGAGGGGGGAGAAGCACAGAGGAAGAGGAGAGAGGAGGGTATACAGGAGGATCAACGGGGCAACTACGGATGAGGGAGAGAGATAGTGGGAAGGAAGGAGAGGGGTGGGAAAAAGGAGAAGCACAGAGGAGGCAGCATGGGGTGTCGAGGAGGCTCAACGGGCTACACAAATGCTTGGGCCGCCCAATGCCTATGCCTATGCCTATGCCTAGGGGCACACCTAAGCACCCAATCGAAGATGCCAACTTGACCCCTGTTCGAGGCGCTCGAAACTCACCTCACCTGGGCACCTAGGCAAACGCCCGAGAGCCTCGTGTTATCACTGGTTTATACCATGGTTCTATGTTTCACTCAGACCGATTCATACCAGCCCAATAGCCTGTTAGGTCAGTGGCACGGACCACAGCATGTGCCGACATACCATCACAGGTCTAACCAGGTACCAGCACAGGTTCAGTATCTGAGAATGTCAAAGCATGATCTGTACAACAGTAGAAACAGTAACAAGAACATACCACCAGCAAATGATGGGTAAACTAACAAAACATACCCAAAGCATTATAGATCAGATTCCTTTATGACAAAGCTAGAGAAACAAAACCAATCTTTGACACAGGACAAAGGAAGCACCTGGTAGAGCTGACCACTCCATTGAGTGGGCTTGGAGTTCTCGAAAGTTGCTTTAATTCAAGACACAAGTCACATAACCATGCAAATTTCCCAACACGCGAAGTGGAAAATGACACTACAGAAAATTGGTGGCATGCAACCATGTCAATAATCTTAGTGAATGTAATTAATTCATAAACTCAAAGTAGAAAACATCACCTTTGCATTTTTGACATGTAAAGCATTTCTTTGGAGGCACTGGACCAATTGCACCTTGAATTGCAGCCTCCAACATGTCTAAAGGAGCACCATGGCATGCTTTCACCACATCATGGAGGCTATTACCATTTTGCAGGTAAATGAAATCCGCTGGGTGCTTTTTTGTGCTGCCAGCATGCTGCTCAAACACATATGCTGAAACAACCTTCATGCCACACATCCAAAAAATAAATAAATAAAAAACAATAAATTGATCTAACACGATGTTAACTAGCACGAAGCTATAACAGAGAAAATACTTACAATCGAGCTATCACAAGTAGCACAAGAGCACAATATACCATTGCCCTTAATCACACCGTGAAGCTCAATTTGCTGTAATAATAATGTCATAAAGACAATTCCTGATCAAAATCATAGTGTCCATAAAGAATGTACAGGAATAACTATATATAGAGTGACCAGCAAGGTAACATAGACAAAAAGTCGACCATAAAATAAAGCACAAGACATACAGAAAGAACAAAAGGATCCAGTTGAACTAATAAAGAGTACAATTTGGCTTTTAGATTCTTTTGGTGTCAGAAGATTAATTCCAAATCTCTTTCAGCAAGAAAAAACATTAAAGAAGACCAAGACAACATTGTGAATTCTATTTATGGAGGTTGCAGCATACCTTTCCATTGGATGTCATATACTTGACAGGCAATCCCTCAAGCAATCCAGTTGACAGCAATTCCCTCACATTACCAGGTAGCTTTGTCAGAGAAATCTTCTTTGACATCTTCAGTTCCATCTTATTCTTTGGGGTTGAGTTCAAAGACCCATTAACAGAGTTTTCACCACCTTTTGTTCCCTCTGATCCAGTGGACTCACCGCTAGCGCCTGCACCAACATCTGATCCAGAATCTTCTTCCTCAGACTTGATACCAGACCTCCTGTTGGGCTTCCCTGGAAATTTGTCATCATCCATAATGCTGTCATGACCACTTTCCATACTAGAGATAATCGCTATTGGACCTTCCTTTTCTACAGGAGGAACCTTCAATAATGACCTCGTAAACCTCCTCACAGGCTTCTGTGGTAGGCTATTTTCCATCTTTCCACCATCTTGATAGTCCATTACTGTTGGTGTTCCCTGTAAAGGTTCTTCATTATTCATTGTCAACGCTGGAGGAGGGCTTTCAATAATTGATACTTGTACTGTATCCTCTATTTGTGATGCTCTGGAGCTTTCTAATTGATTCTTGGATGCCAAGTGATCCACATTCAACTCAGCATCACAATTAATCACTATCTGGTTCTTCACAGAACAACAATTATCAAGGGAGATGCCATTCGATTTGCATGCAGCAACATCATCAAGAACAATTGGTGCATCAGCAGCAGATGCTAACGCTTGGACCCAACGATTAGGAGATTTCAACAGACCACCAGCTTTGCCCCTCAAGGGAGATCTGACAAATACTTTGATAGGTTTCACCTGTGGAGCAGCAATCTCCGTTGCAGATTCACCACTACTATCGATCAACACGGGGTTTTCAAAGATACCACCATTTGCTAAAGAAACAGCATCCGATATGGGCTCATCGTCACGATCCACAACGGTAGGGTCTTTGACGGGCTTCATCTGTGGAGGAGCAGTCTCCGCTGCAGGTTCACCACAACCGTCAATAGACACTAGTGTTTCCAAAACAGGACCATTCGCAGAAGAAGCAGCATCTGCGGTAGGCACATCGTCACGATCCACGACGGTTGGGGCTTCAACGCGGCTTATCTGTGGAGGAGCAGCCTCCGCGGCGGATTCACCACAACCATCAACCGGCACGAGGGTGGCCAAGGGGGTCCAAATCGCTGACGGAACAAAATCCGCCGTGGGCTCATCGTCACCATCCACAATGACTGGGGCAGCCACAGAATTCATCCGTGGAAGAGCGGCCTCCGCGGCAGATTCACCACAAACATCGACCGACACAAGGGTTTCCAAGTGGGTCTGGTTCGCTGATGAAACGACATCCGTGACAGGCTCATCGTCACAATCCACAACATCCGTCACGGTCGCAGCCGTCTTCAACGGCAGATCCCCACCAGATTTCCTGCGCTTCTTGGTCGCTCTAGGAGGAAAAGCTGCTGGGGCGGCGGCTGACCTGCCGGAACGGGTACGGCCGAGGGAAGACGGAAGCTGGGCCTGGGACCTGAGGGCAAAGACGAACTCCCGCTTCAGTCCAGAGCGGACGGCGGAGCGGAGCACGAAATCCTCCGAATCGGGGGGCCCGCCGGCGCTGTCCATGGGATCCGGCGGACGGGAGGCAATTGGTTACCGGAATGGCATGCGGAAACGAGGGGTTCCACGGGGCCACCGGCGGTATGTGCGGCGGCGGCCGATGAGGAGGAGGAAGAAGAGGAGGGGGGAAACGGGAGTCAAAGGGTTGGGAAAATTAGGGTTTGGCCCCGATTTATATACGGGAGAAGATAGGGAAAAGAGAGGGGCCGCGTGTTCTCTGGAAGGGGGGAGACGAAGCGGGACGGCGAGGAAAAACATTAATAATAATCATAATAGGAGTAGCCTCAAATAATAACAATAGCAATTGGAGCGAGGACACAGGGAGCCGAAATAAAATGGGAAGGGGCAAAACGAACCCGGTCGACATACCGAGTGACTAATCTACTCACCGGACCGGCTCAAACCGGGCGGGTCAAAAGGCAAGTGATCGGCCACGTTTTGTTAAACGGCAACACCGAGGCTGCGGGTATGGCCGAGCCTAATCGAAGGCCGGTTCAGTGAACCGGCTGCAAAATGAGCCCAAGCGCGTGGGTATCTTGATAAATGAGTAGTAAGAAAGGAGCCTCGTGGGGGGTTAAATTGTAACACGAGACGGACAAAGGTTTTGGGACGGAGGCGTCACGAGGAAGATGCAAATGTTGAAATGGAAAGCGGAAGAACATATTTATATTTATTATATAAAGAACGCCCGGGAATTTTTGATTTGGAGAACCGGAGATCGAATCGACCACACGTTTCCTCGATCTGCATTCACCCCTTGGGCCACCTACCACGCGATTGGAGGAGTGACGGAGGGCATGCGGGACCCAGATACGAGGGACAAAAGCAAATTGCGGGCGTCACGGCGGGCACCGTTTCGGGACGTCTATAACTTGGGAACCAAGTTATACCCCCCAGGTGGGGCACATTGTTTCTTTAAGATATTGATTTTTATTAAAGCACAATGTTAAAAATTAGACACCTATTTACCAACATAATGGACCGGAAGTTATACTCATCCAAATTTGGAAGAATTTGAACTATATTAATTGGTAAAGAATATGATAGTTGATAATAAGATTTTAGGATCAAACCTTATCTTTATCGACATCATGTACATTAGTGTTGGCGTATATAACAAAATCACAGTGGGACAGCTGCAAGTGACTTGTTTTATGTCTTTTATATTCAACATACCAAACCTACAGATCTAACATATTTACATAATTTAAAGGCAGCGAAATAGGTATGGTCCATGCAACAACATGAATTCCTTGGAGGAGTCGTGAAAACGTGAGAAAGTGAAACAACAACACATTTCCAAGCAGTAGCTGTTGTAAGGCAAATAGTAAACAGAAGATGAATCAGAACCAAATATATAGAGGTACCTGCTTGGAAATTCTCGAACAGAACCCATGATTCCACCAAATATGTTACAATGAAATGCAGTTCATATCAAGAGACATTTGAAATCTTATCTTTATGAACTGTACTATCTCTGAAAGTCAAATTCATGTAGCCCAATTGAATTGCTTCACTGTAACTTGAGCAAAGATATTAAAAGGTGGTTCTGATACTTGCCGTTGGGATTTCAGATGAGGACACTCAGTGGTCAGTTGACATAGGATCCTCCCTTGACGTATATGAAGCAAGGCAAAGTGACCTTTCAGCTTACACCTGGATGTATTCTTGGGAAGAATTTCCAACTCTTCCAGATGCTCAGTTGCTGTGTAGCGGCCTTCTCACTGGCCCACCAGTCTGAACCAACATTAGGCTCTGACAATACCCCCTCCATCAAATTTGAACTCTTTTAGCCGGAGAGAGGGAAACAGAAGCCAGTACTTTCTCAGGCAAGTCATGGCAGGTATCATCAGTGCTGATTCTCCTGCTATCTGCTACTTTCATTTACAACCAGAACGAAAACTCTTGTGTAGTTATTCAAATGATGCTCATTGATCCACCAAGTGTTCATTATTCTTAGGCATGGTAGCAGACTCCTCTATTGATGCAGCTGCCGATATCCGACGATCTAAAAGTGACCCACCATTTTGAGTATGTGCTGGTGTAAGTTGCCGTGCAGCAATCCCTTCAGCAATTAAGATTTTTGGTGGTCCACCAATAGGGAACAATTGGAAGTAGCCACCAGAACAGGAATAGAATTTGGGATCAGGGAAAGGCGATGAAGTACCTGAACAACCCAAGCTTGGTGATATGAGGCAACCTATTGGGCTTCCAGGATAGAACTGGTAGGATTGGAGCTTATACACCTCACTCTTCTTGCAGTTGGTATCGAGGGAAGTAAACAACAATTTGGCTACTGGCACCTCAGGAGATGAAGGTGTTCTGCAATGCAAGGGTTCTGGTGAGGGATACAGTGAGCAGTCGAAGGTTTGGCTGTGAAGGTGGAAACGACAGGAGGTGAAACTCGGCCGCTGGGAGAATACAAACTTGGTAACAGAACAGAAAGAGATAGAGGACATACAGGAGATTGACCAGCAGATGAAGTACCCGATGGCAGAAAGGAAACCGGAGAGAAAGGAGGTGCAACATATAGAAGCCTCGGTTCAGATGGATGGCTTGCATTTTTGAGTGCAGGGGCATCCGACAAAGAAAATGCAGGTTCAGGAACAACGACTGTATGGTTGATGCGCCTGCCGTTTCCATGAGACCCAAAGCACCAATACACACTGAGCCAAGCAGTTCATCTTCTCCTCTGGAAGTTAGAAGAACAAATAAATGTTGATGACACCCAAAAGAGGAGATATTTATATAACATAAATACACATACATGCATAAATTCAGCTTCATCTGTTCCTAGACTTGTAAAATGTTGTTTAGTGCTTATGGCTCCCACAAACAGCGCATCCGGCTATGATCAAAAATGTGCAACCTTGTACCTGCTCACAGATTGTTTTTAAGAAACTTAAACCCATGACATGTAAGTTCCAACTGGAGTAGTCTTATAACTGAGCAAAGGCCCACATTCTCCTTCCTGGTCTGTTTTTTTTTTTAATTGTCAGAAACAATATTAGTGAACCAGCTTTATACAGCCTGCAATATGTTTTGGTTAGAGGCGTCCTTAACATAGATGAACTATCACTATTGTTTCTTCCAATAGACTTTTAGTCCCCATATCTAATCACAAAGATGCTGTTCTCAAATCTAATGTAAAACTTCCAAAAATTGGAATGTTTACATTTACCATATCATTAATGATACCCATCTAATTCAGTATATATATACCTGTTAGAAAATAGTTTAATGTCACTTGAATATATAAGGGATGTCAACCCTAACAAAGCTCAATACCAGGAAGGGATCCATAACTATAACTGAACTCAATAAAACATAGCACGAGTACGGCCATCAAATGTTTGCAAGATAAGTTGTCATAAAATGGAACACAATAAAAGTGAGTGCATCCAAAACATAGCAAACAGAAATCATTTCCCACCTGAAGATTGAGTGAGGGTCAATCATGTACTCCACAGATGACAGTTCCCAAGCTTACAATAATGCCCAATGTTAGACGGTGCCATCCAATGATATCAGTGCATGAACAGATGAATACAAATTGCACGGAAAATGCATGAGTACAGCATATAAACCACTAATACCCTACGAAGAGGCTATTAAAAGCATAATAAAATCCCTGGGCAGTTTATGAAAATATCTTAAAATTAAGCAAAATTAAGATAGAATAAAGAAATCATTTCACAATTCTCCTTCAAGTAACCCTAGCAACCACATTATTAGAACCTATTACATAATGGGTCCTTTCCTAAAAGCTTAATCTTTTGGAATTATTGGTCATCCAATTCAAGATATTTATCATGATATCATAGCTTCTGAGTTCGAAACATGTATTTGCCCCACTTTAGTTTACCAAGTAATTAGTTAAAAAAAAAATTTATGCATCATCATTCTTCGTTTGGGCTTGCGCCAAGCAATTGGGTTTACTTTCACGTGAGCGATGTTAGAACAGTGGGCTCTTTTTCCTAAAAGCTTACGCTTTTGGGATTACTGATCACCCAGTTTGAAATATTTATCACACATCAAAAGAGTCACTAAAATACGAAAAATAACTGAAACATACAACAATGCCTCACAGATCTGAACTGACTAAGATATAAGCAAAACAAAATGAATAGCCAAGTCGGAAACGCGGAGCACAAGAATAAAAAAGGAGTATGACGACTCACCGGAACCGTGACCTGCTGGACCCGGCTTTCAGCAGAGACGAACACCGCTGCAACAGCATTCACGGTCTCCACGCTATTATGAATTCCCCTCGTCTCTTCTTCCTCTTTCTCAATCCGAATAGATAATTTCTTCCCAAAATCTATCCTCAACTCCGCTAAATCCTGCCGATCACTTGTCAAGTCCGATAAGAACAGCTCAAATCAACGCAGAAACCAAAATCCCGACAAGAATCACAAAACCCTGGAATTCGCTCCTCGAATCGCCGTCGGAAGGGATTGGAAAAGTGACGGCGAATGCGAGGTTAAAGGCTCGAAAGAAGCCGAACTGAACACCTCGAAAGGAAGACGCCATCAAACGCGGGCGTCAAGTCGGCGTCTCACGCGCATCAGAACCGTTGGAACGGGAAATGACACGAAACGAACGGTCTCGATGGCTTAAAGGCGTGTTAGTAATTTTCCGTAAAAAGCTGGTGCAATTAGTGGAGTCTATCTTTCTTATTGTTGACTTATTGACTAAGATCGCCCAGTGTTGACTCGATGGTCGTTCTTGCACCTCCCACGTTATCATCTTAGTTAATTATGATTAATATTTAGATCTTTATATTTTAAAAATAATATTAAAAATTTTATATTTATAAAAATAAAATATTTAATCTCAATTCTCTAAAAAAATTACATTCGTTATTACGCACAAAAAGGATATGAATGAAAAAAGATAAAAATATATTTATTTATTTTTTAAATTATTAATTTTATATAAAATGAAAAGGATCGATGTCCTCCGATCCTCTTCATTCCAACTTGTTAACTACATCGCATTTGTTCACCCACCGCATCTATTCGCCTACTCCTCCTTTGCTAACTACATCGTCGCCCATTATTTTAGTAAGTATCAAGAACTTACTCTTTTTCATAGAAAAATCAAGAATACAGTGATTTATCCTCGTTTCTTATGCAATATAAGGATCTCCCTCGTCACAATATCAATAGAGCTCTCTTTCTTATAAGGGAATAACGGGAACACACTAAATTTGCTTGAAGGGAACAATCAAGAAATTTTTTGTTTTAATATATTTTATGTTATCTCTTGTTCTGATGATATCCTCCCCTCACCTCCCCTCCGTCTTTACAGAACTTGATTGTGGATAAAAATTAAAAACTTTCTTGTTTTGATAAGTATTGTACGTATATAATTTCAATTCTTTTTGTATTATTAGAATGGTGATGGGAAAAAATTGAAAAGAAGTTCAGAAGCTGTTATCTCGAACCATTAGTGGTGTACGATGAATAGCATTATACAATTTTATCTTTTTATGATGCTCTAGTCCATCATCCTAAATTTGACCATTATATTCCTCAAAGTAGTCATGTATCGTTGCAATAATTTAATCAAATGATATGATCTTTGAATGCAAGATCAGAAGCAATCTTGTATGCTCTGTCTTATTGATTAACTTTCTTCCACTGCTAATGAAATCTTAAAACTCTTTGGCCTGTAAGTAGATGTGTCATTATCTATGTCACATTTATATCAATATCTATATCGGATCTGACTCATTGGCAGCATTAACTTATTAGTTATTGTGTAAATCAATATTGTTAATATGTTGTTTGGATGTTAACAACAGCAAGCACCTAATGGTCCATGCAATTGCAGGATTCTTCACATTTCAAGAGGCAAATTGCAACAATCTTTCGAGAGTGAGTTCCCTGATCGTGTCAAGATTCCTACTACATATGCAAGAGACCTATTTGAATATTGCTGTTTCAGAACCTTTCATGTGGTGATCAAGAGTCTAGATTATTTGGCCGATAAGGAATTCCACCAGTTAACTTTTGATATGATGCTGGCTTGGGAGTCCCCTGGTGCCAATATATTTCAGTGATTTGTAGAAATGCTGAAGAACTTGTATATTATCTCCAAGGGTGAAATGATTGCTTTGTTATTAAAGAAAATGATTACAGAACTTGCAATGCTGAAGAACTTGTATATTATCTCATATGGCTGTTCTTGAAGCAAGCTCTTTGACATCAGTTTACATGCTTGATCTCTTTGCATATAAATTGTGAAAGAACTCATAATTCATGATTAGTTTGATAATTGGCTGCAAAATGGATCAGTTTTTTATGTTGAATCTCGTATTTTGATGATGAAACTAATTGATAATTATATTTATGTTTTAATATATGTTTTGAGTGATTAAGGATGCTTCGATCAGGATGAGACAATTAAAGCAGAAAAAATCATGTTGGGCCGGAGGAATATGTTAGAAGATTGGACATCGGACTGGTGAATCAGTCGATGTATCGATAGAAGGCTTCGGGCCATGGACTCGGGCATCGGGCCAAGAAGAGCGGGTATTGTGCCAAGGATATCGGAGTTATGGAGTCAACTAGCCGATTGGGCAATAGGCCACAGGAGAGGATGATGCGCCGAAGAATCGGACGAAGCGTCGAGGGACCAATGACATGCCAGACAACTTGATTAATGCTTAGTATTAATTGTCTAGATCGAAGTTTGTTTTACATATGCAGGATTAACTACGATGGAAGTAAGACGTGCAATAGGAGTTGCGCCGGAGTCAAGACCATGATCAAGTTGGGGGTTCGAGAGTTCGACGAAAGTCCGGACGGTCGTCGGAGGTTCTGCGGGAACAAATCCGAGAAGTCCAAGAGTTTGCCAAAGAAGCTCATCAGAACTCATCAAGTGGATCGTCGCAAGTCTAGGAGTTTACTGGAAGTCAGCCGGAGCATCGTCGAGGGTTCGTCGGATGTTCGTCGAAAGTTCGTCGGAAGCTCGCCGGAAGAAGCAATTGACGCACTGGAGCAAGTTACAGTAAATTTCTTAAGAAATATCGTAGTTAGCATGAATATTAAGTTAGGAATAAGAGGTGATCCCATTAACTTAATCTGAGGGCAATTGGGCCCTTGACAGATCCAAATTGGGCCAAATGGATCAGCCCATTCAGACCCAGATTTCCTGCCAAGCGATGGCACCACCAGGGCCGGCAGTGGCACCGCTTAGGAGCTCAATCTCTGAGTGAGACTGGGCGGTGGTACCGCCTCTGTCAGGCGGTGGTACCGCCTAGGCTCAATCTCCGAGTGAGACTAGGCAGTGGAGCCACCCCAGTCAGGCGGTGGCACCGCCTGGGCTCAGTCTCCGAGCGAGACTGGGCGGTGGAACCGCCCCAATCAAGCAATGGCACCGCTAGAGCTCGGTCTCCAAGCTCTGTTAGGCGATCGTATCGCCCAGTCTGGCGGTAGTATCGCCAGGACCCTGGAAATCCGGGAGATGATATTTTTGAGCTCCAAATTCAAACCAGTTCGGAGCCTATATATACCCCACCCTTTCCTACATGAAAGGGCACCGAAAATCCAATCTTACTCTGTGATTTTTAGAGCTCAAAAGTGTTGTATAAGCTAAAAGTTCTCCTCCCTCTTTTCTTCCAAGTTTCGATCATTCAAGAGAGGAGTGAAAATTCTGTACGGGTTGTCTCCTAAGCCCGTGGTTGGCCTTCGCCTATTGAAGGAAGGCCTCTAGTGGACGCCGGTGACCTCGTCATAGGAGGAAGCCGAAAGTGAATGTAGGTCACGTTTGACCGAACCACTCTAAAATCTGGTTTGCATTTCCTTTGTGCTATTTATCTTAACTGCAAACTGCCTTCCTTACTTTACTTCAAATACGTTTCCGTAAGCTTTCAAAGTTATTATCTTCATGAAACGACTTTTACGTCGGAATCGATTTTCAACGTACGAGAGATTTTATGAAGTTGAAGTTTTTCGCTGCACTAATTCACCCCCCCTCCCTCCCCCCCCTCTTAGTGCTCTTGATCCTAACAATTGGTATCAAAGCCTCGTTATTTCTTACTTGGATTAACACCCAAGAGAAATGACTCTTTTCGGCAACCAAGAGGGTCACTCCCTCATTCGTCCTCCCTTCTTCAATGGGACGGACTACACTTATTGAAAAACTCGAATGAGAGTTTTCTTGCTTTTATTGAATCTTGATTTATGGCATATAGTCAAAATTGGATTTGAAATGTCTTCTCTTCCGATGAACCATTGGAATGATTTGGAGAAGAAGACGTTTTCTATAAATGCAAAGGCTATGAATGCCTTAATTTGCACCTTAGATAAAAATGAATTCAATCAAAACGACTTTCGACATATGACACACTTTTGAAATCACACGAAGGCACTTCTAGAGTTAAAGATTTGAAAATCAACTTTTTAATGCATGATTTCGAGCTTTTTCGAATGAAGCCGAGCGAAACCATTATTGACATGTACACCCGTTTTACGGATGTCGTTAATGGTTTAAAAGCTCTTGGAAAATGTTTCTCGAATTTTGAACTTGTTAGTAAAGTTTTACCATCACTTTCTAAAGCTTGGGAATCAAAAGTAACGATAATAAAAGAAACAAAAGATTTAAATATTTTTCCACTTGAAGAACTTATCGGTTCATTGATGACATATGAAATGATGCATAATGCACATGATGAATATGATGAACAAAATCACCTTCCAAAGAACAGGAAGGATTTGAGACATAGAATATTTGAAGACCACTCGAGCATAAGCTCAAGTGATGGTGAACAAGAACTACTCACTAAGAAATTTAAAAAATTTAAGAAACAAAAATTTAAGAACAAAAAGAATAGAACTTCTTGCTTTGAACGCAAGAAGATCACAAAGTGGGATGAATCGAGATCTTCTAAAGGAGGAGAAAATCAAGAAAGGCGAGGTGGCAAACTACGCCTTACCAACATTCAACGATGAGGTAATTAAAACCCCCTTAATTTATTTCGAAATTACATGATGCTTTCCATAATACATTTTCTTTTTTAGTATAGAATTAATTTTCTTGAAAATTACATGTTTAAATAATATAATGAAAATACTAAAAAAGAAGAACGATTCTCTTGTTAGTAATTTTGATAAATTAAAACTTAAGCATAATGATAGTTTACCTCCATGTACGAAATGCCATGATTTAGAAATAATTCAAAAGGATAACTTGCTACTCAATGATACCTTGAAGAAATTGAGGTTGGTAGCAAATCCTTGAACATGATCCTTACCAATAAGGGTCACAATCATAAAAGAAGTGGAATTGGATTTGTGAAAAGCTCTCACCAAAATCCAACCACATTCATTAAAGGCCCTATCTCGTATATTTCACACCAAAACAATGTAACTTTTGTTGCAAACATCGACATAGAGCTTATCATTGTCCATTCAAGAAGGTTAGTCTAAACAAATTGATTTGAGTTCCTAAAGAAAGAACTCCATGCAACATGATAAGCAATTTAGATCGGTCTTTGAGGCACCCAAGATCAAATGGGTATCTAAAAATCATCCTCTTTTGTAGAAACATATACCATCACAAGCTAGGAGCAAGAGATGGTACCTTGATAGTGGATGCTCAAGACATATGACTGAAGATCCATCTCAATTCTCTAAGCTCACTAGCATAGACGAAGGATATGTCACCTTCGGAGACAACAACAAGAGTAAAATCATTAGTAAAGGAACCATAGGTAACAAATCCAACTTCTTTATTGAAGATGTTTTGTTAGTTGATGGTTTAAAACATAACCTCTTGAGCATTAGTCAATTGTGTGATAAAGGATATATTGTTAAATTCGAATCTAATGCTTGCATTATTGAAAAACCACACAAAAACACATCTATGATTACATTAAAGCAAAATAACGTATACACCATTGACATCAATGATCTTTGTAATGAAATGTGTTTTTCGGTTTTGAATGACGATGCTTGGCTTTGGCATAGGAGATTAGGTCATGCTAGCATGAAACTAATTACCCAAATTTCATCCAAAGAACTTGTAAGAGGAATTCCTCATATCAAGTTCATCAAAGATAATGTGTGTGATGCTTGTCAATTAGGAAAATAAATAAAAAGTAGCTTCAAACCTAAGACTCAAATAAGCACCTCTAAACCTTTGTGATTGATCCATATGGACTTGTTCGGACTAATTTCTACATCAAGTCTAGGAGGTAGCAAATACGCTTTTGTCATTGTAGATGATTATAGTAGATACATATGGACTTTTTTTTGGCACACAAAAGTGAATGCTTTAGGTATTTCACTAAGTTTTGTAAACGTGTTCAAAATGAAAAGGGATTATGATTTCGTCAATTCGAAGTGATCACGGTAGTGAATTTCAAAACCGTGATTTCTAAGAATTTTGTGAATCAAATGGATACAACCACAACTTCTCTACTCCAAGAAATCCTCGACAAAATGGAGTAGTAGAAAGAAAGAATAGCAATTTACAAGAAATGGCAAGAACCATGTTGAATGAACATAGCCTAACCAAATATTTTTGGGCCGAAGTTGTAAACACGGCATTCTATGTCATGAATAGAATTCTAGTAAGACCCTTACTCACCAAAACTCCTTATGAGTTGTGGAACAACAAAAAACCCAATGTTTCATATTTTAAAGTTTTTAGGTGTAAGTGTTTTATTTTGAATGAAAAAGATACCTTAGGAAAATTTGATGCTAAATCCGATGAAGGATTTTTTTCTTGGCTATTCTTCGATTTCTAAAGTATTTCATATTTTCAATAAAAGAACTTTAATTATAGAAGAATCCATTCATGTTGTTTTTAATGAGATTTTCGAAATTAAGAAAAATGATTTTGATGATGATGTTAATTTTGATACTTTGAATTTAAATGAAACCCCTTCTCTAACTAGTAACTTGGATGCATCTACTTCCAAAATATCCTTACCCAAGGATTAGAAGTATATAGATGCTCATCCTAAGGAGCTAATCATAGGAGACATATCTAAAGGGGTTCAAATATGTTCTTCTCTTAAAAATTTTTATGCCAATGCTGCTTTTCTCTCCCAAATTGAACTTAAATGTATTGACGAAGCCATGAAAGATGATTCATGGATTATCGCAACGCAAGATTAGTAAAATCAATTTGAGAGAAATGAGATGTGGAAGCTTGTTCCTAGGCCAAATGACCATTTAGTTATTGGTACTAAATGGGTCTTTAGAAACAAGCAAGATGAATCTGGTATCGTAGTTAGAAACAAGGTTAGATCAGTAGTCAAAGGTTTTAACTAAGAAGAATGTATCGATTACAAAGAAACCTTCGCTCCTATGGCTCCTTGCCTATGCTAGTAGTAATAATTTTAAGTTGTTTCAAATGGATGTTAAAAGTGCTTTTCTTAATGACTTTATTTCTGCAGAAGTTTATGTTGAACAACCTCCCAGATTTGAGAATAATAGTCTCCCTAATCATGTATTTAAATTGACTAAAGCTCTCTATGGTTTAAAATAAGCCCCAAGGGCTTAGTATGGGAGACTTGGTTCATTTCTTATTGAAAATAATTTCTCTAAAGGCAATGTTGATACTACATTATTTATCAAAAATTTTAAAAATAATTTTCTTATTGTTCAAATTTATGTTGATGACATTATCTTCGGTTTCACGAATGAATCTCTTTGTGAATCATTTGCTAAGAGTATGAGTCTTGAATTTAAAATGAGTTTGATGGGAGAATTAACTTACTTTTTGGGCTTACAAATTAAATAACTAAGTAATGACATCTTTATTAGTCAAACAAAATACATTTTAGATTTGCTAAAAAGGTTTAATATGGATAGCTCAAAAGATATCAACACTCCTATGAGCACCTTCATTAAGTTATATAAATTGATGAAAATGGAGAAAGCTTTGATCAAAAAGCTTATAGGGGTACGATAGGAAGTCTACTATACCTCATCGCAATAAGACCGGATATCATGTTTAGTGTAGGTCTTTGTGCTAGGTTTCAATCTAATCCTAAGATATCTCATCTTAAAGCAGTTAAGAGGATATTTAGATACATTAAAGGTACCACAAATCTAGGATTATGATATTTAAAATCCGAGAATTTTGAGATAATTGCTTATGCTGATGCGGATTTTGTTGGATATAGACTAGATAGAAAAAGCACATCAGGAACATGTCAATTTTTGGGACATGCATTTGTTTCTTGGTCATCCAAGAAACAAAACTCGGTTGCATTATCTACAACCGAAGCTGAGTACATTGCAGCTAGTGCATGCTGTGTATAAGTTGTGTGGATGAAAAACACTTTAGAGGATTATAAAATTTATTTTAAAAATATCCCCATTAAAAATGATAACACAAGTGCAATATGTCTAACAAAGAATCTCATTCAACACTCTAGAATAAAACATATTGACATTAGGCATCACTTTATACGAGATCATGCCACTAATCATGATGTAATCCTAGAGTTTATTGATACAAAACATTAATTGGCCGATATTTTTAGAAAGCCTTTAAGTGAAGAATAATTTAATTTTATTAGAAGAGAATTAGGAATGTTGATTTGTCTGAATATATGAATTTATTTCATTTTCGGACTTCCTTGATTCGGTGCTGAAAATTTCATGATACGAATTCTACATAAGATTGTGTTCTTCAATAACATGTTGGAAATGTTGTACCTTGATGCTAAAAGTTTTCATGATGATGAGCATGTTATACTTTCATGATTGTGATTTGAGAAGTTTTAATCATACATCGGATTCTTAATCTTTGAGCACTATAAAGTACTAATGTTTTTGCCTCATGTAAGTAGTGATGATAAGCTATGACAAAACATTGTCCGAATGCATGATTTTATTTTATTTTTTTCTTCCGAACTTAATGTATTTCTTGAATGAAGCTTTCATGAGTCTATGCCATATCAAACTTATTCCATATCCATGCTCCATCACTTAATGATGGAATTAATTGACAAATGCATCTCTCATGGATTTATCGTTTGTGAATTTTAATTAAGAAATGAATTTGATTCTTTCACATAAATTCCTCTTTGATGAAGGAAGAATTTTTTTTTTAGATGAACACTTGCAAGGATTTAATTTCACTTATCTATCTTGATCCTTGTGAAAAATAAAGCATAATGAAACTCTCTTATCGATCTTAACTTCATTCAAAGTTGGTTCTCAATGGCTTTTCCTCCTTACTTTCCTCCTTCATGCAAAGTTTTCATGATAAAAAAAAGGGAAAAAGTAATAAAAGCTATCTCTTTAATATGAGAACTTTTGAATGATACCATGTCATGAATGCTTTAAAAATAATTGGTATGAGATTTTTTTATGACATGAATTTTTACCATACTTGCATTTATTGTTGAATTGTTATCCTTTTTGTTGATGACAAAGGGGGAGAAATATGTGGTAAATTGATGATAGAATGAATTGCTTGAAATATTTGCATTATGATAAGATATCTAGAGCTTAACTTACAATTTTACAAATTGATATCTTGTTATAGAATGAATTGCTATGATTATTATTTTTCATATTTGAAATATAAGACTTGAAAATAGATGTCATGCCTTGATATCATCATGATAGGAATCATGATGGGTGTATTGATAAGTTTAAATGAACTTAACTTATCAATATGTCTCTTGAATTTAAAAACTTTGAATTCAAGAATGACTTTTCTCAAGTATGGCATATAGATAAGGGGAGTTAAGGTTAACTCCGTCATCAATTGATTGTCATCATCAAAAAGGGGGAGATTATTGAATCTCGAATTTTGATGATGAAGTCATTTGTCATTTGTTGATCTAATCTATATGTTGAGAAAAGTGTGTAGGATTAACTACGATGACAGTAAGACATGCAGCAGGTGTTGTGCTGAAGTCAAGATCAAGATCACATTGGAAGTCCGATAGTTCGTCGGAAGTCCGGATGTTCGTCGGAAGTTCTACGGGAACCAGCCGAGAAGTCCAAGGGCTTGCCATAGAAGCTCGTCGGAACTCACCAAGAAGATCCTCGTGAAGTCCAGGAGCTTGCCGGGAGTCTGCAGGAGCATCGCCGAGGGTTCGTCGGATGTTCACCGGAAGTTCGTCGGAAGCTCGCCGAAAGAGCGATTGACGCGCCGGAACACGAATTGCAGTAATGATGTCTTAATTGTCATAGTTAGAGTGTAGATTAAGTTAGGATTGGGAGGTGATTCCACTAACTTAATCAGGGGCCAATTGCGCCCTTAACAGATCCAAATTGGGCCGAATGAAATAGCCCATTCAAACTCAGAATTCTTGGCCGGCGGTGGCATCGCCAAGGTCGATAGTGGCATCACCTAGGAGACTCGGTCTCCCAGGGATTCTGGGCGGTAGTACCACCAGTAGTTATTACTACCAGCGGTGGTACCACCATAGTCCGACGGTGGTACCGCTAGAGCTCGGTCTCCGAGTTCTGTCAGGCGGTACTCTGTCAGGCGGTAGTACCGCCCAGACTAAGTGGTAGTAGTACCGTTCAGTGACAGATGATAAGTGGTAGCACCGTCCAGTTATGGCGGTGGTACCGCTAGGATCTCGGAAATCCGGGAATGAACATTTTTAGACTTCATTTTCAAACTCATTTAGGCATATATAAACCCCACCCTTTCCTACAGGAAAGACAATGAAAAACTTGCTTTAATCTTGAGTCTTGAGGCCTTAAAAGTGTTGTAAAAGCTAGAGTTCTCCTCCTTCTTTCTTTCTAAGTGTTGATAATTTAAGAGAGGAGTGAAAACTTATAAGGGTTGTCTCCTAAGCCCATCAAAAGTAGAAAAGCTGTAAAAGGGTGGTTGGCCTTCGCCTATTAAAGGAAGGGCTCTAGTGGACGCCGGTGACCTCGTTGGAGGAGGAAGCTGAAAGTGAATGTAGGTCACGATTGACTGAACCACTCTAAATCTCGGTTTGCATTTACTTAGAGCATCTTTCCTTTATAGCAAACTACCTCTCCTCCTTACTGTGCTTTAAATACGTCCACATTCGCTTTGACGTAAATATTTTCCTAAATTGGTTTTACTTATACGAAAGCTTTACGAAATTGATGTTTTTTAGTTGTAAATCACCTAGTCTTCTGTTGCTCTTTCCCGAAAGGTTTCAAGTTTAAAGTTCTTCCAAAAGGATTGAGTTGAAACCATTCTTGTTAAATCGGCTTTAATCGCAGTAAGTCTTTTAAATCGTAAAAGTTTTTCACTGCACTAATTCACCCCCAACCCCCCCTCCCCCTTAGTGCGCTCTTGATCCTAATAACATCATCATTTAAAACCAAAAAAGCAAATTTCATCATAGAAATCATCAAAATCAATAAACTATAAATCACAAAATCATCATTACTTCAAATCATCATGCATAATTAAATCATTAAATCATCAAGCATGATTTCAAATCATCATTACTTCAAATCATGATTTTGTTATCAATAGTTATAATTCTAGTGATAATTTATTTATTGTTTTGGCTAATGAGCTTTATGAAGTATTTTAGATCACCGGTTATAAGCCTTGAGCATGCACTATCAAGATTTTTGCCAGCTTTTGATTGTAGAGTTGTTTACAAGAAATGTGGGTTTACTATAGGTACTCATTTAACTTTGGGTCCCTCATGTTTTGATCTATCACTCTTAGCTTTTGGCATTAAGTTATTCTTAGTTCCTTTAGGAATCTAAACCAATTTATGTTAGCCATACTTTTTGAATGGAGATTTATATGCAAAATGATCATGTCTACCATAAAAATTATATTTGTTTTTAAGGAAACATGTAATGTGGGTCCTTTAACAAAAGTGGTTGGCTTTTGTACAAAGCCAATTCCTTCTTTTCTAACTCTTATTGGCAAGAATCATATTTATAACATTTGTTTTAGTAATATATTTTTATTCTTATTTAATTCTAACTCTTTACATTTAGTGCAATGAGTTAACATGTTATCATTCTTATTTTTTAATTTTTCAAATTCACTAGTAATAGAAGCATGCTCCTTTTTTAACAATTTATACTATTTTCCTAACAAATTTAAAATCATCAAACAAATCATTAAAAGCATTGAATAATTCATCATAAGATAAAGAAGATTCGTTTGAGTTATTTACCTCATTGTCGAGAGTCATCAAAGCGAAGTTCGCCACTTCGTCTTTATCGGTTTGCTCCTCGTCTTCAGATGCACTCGAATGGTCCCAAGTCACATTAAGTATTTTTTTCTTCTTTGGCAGCTTTTTCATTTTAAGTTTATTTTTATTTTTTTATTCTTGTCTTATGAACTTTTTAAATTTGCTTGTGAGGAGTTCAAAGTTATCATCACTTGAGCTTTCGCTCGAGTTGTCTTCTTTTGTTCTAAGTGTCAAATCTTTCCTATTCTTTGGAAGGTTGTGTTAGGATCGGAGCGGCACTAAGAGGGGGGGGTGAATTAGTGCAGCGGATTAAAACGTTGGTTTTCGACAAATCTTTCGTACGATAAGAACGGAACTTGAAAAGATTAACTTGAAAGCGTATTCTTAAAGTTGCGCAGCAAAGGTAATAAGGAACTAAAGCATGTAAGAAGGTTTGCAGTAATGTAAATAGCAATAATGAAATGCAAACCAGAGATCACGTCGATTTTAGAGTGGTTCGGTCAAATGACCTACATCCACTTGCGAGGCCCCTCTTCGATGAGGCTCCCACCTTCCACTAGCAAATCTCTTGAAATGGAAGGGCAAATACCCCTCTTACAACCTTTTACAAGCAGTTTAACCTCTTACAAATTTTCAGCAAGAAGGAAGGAGGAGAACTCTCTAGCAAATTGAAAACAAGAAAGGCAAAGACTCTTCTAAGACTTTTTTCTCAATCACTTGCTGCTCAAAGAGTTGTGTTCTCAGCTAAGACTTGAGGGGTATTTATAGGCCTCAAGTGGATTCAAATTTGGGCTCCAAAAATTTGAATTCTCTTATGTTCCCGATGCTGGCGGTGCCACCGCCCAGCGCTCGGGTGCTGGACGGTGCAACTGCCTAGCCCAGGAGGTGTCACCGCCCAGCTCTCGGGTGCTGGGCGGTGCCACCGCCTAGGCCAAATCAGCTCACTGGTTGGGCTCCAAACTTGGCCCAAACCAGTCCGAACTCGGGCCCAATTGGCCCCTACTTGGGTTATACGATTAACACATAATCCTAACCCTAATTAACATGCTAACTACGAATTTAAAGACATTTTCTAAGCTATTACAAAGTCCGTAAGTCAAGACTTCTTCCGGCGAGCTTCCGGCGAACTTCCGATGGTCTTCCGATAAACTCTTGAAAACCATTCTGCGGACTCCCGGCAAGCTCCTAGACTTCACGATTTGATCTTGGCGAGTTCCAACGAGCTTCTTCGGCAAGCTCCGATCTTTCTCGGTGAGCTCCGCAAACTTCCAACGAACCTTCTGGCGAGCTTCCGAAAAACCCTTCGGCAAGCTCCCTACTCATTCTCGGCTAGTTCCGACAGCATTCCCGACGAACCTTCGGACTTCCGTCGAACTCTCGAACTCGCAACAAATCCTTTGCGCTTGACTCCAGCACTTTGTTTCGCTTTATGTCTTCATCGTTATCGTAGTTAATCCTGCACACACAAACCAAAACTCAACTCCGATCTAGACAATTATTACAACGCGAATTGACATTCTGTTGCCCGGCACGTCATTGGTTGGCGCTTCGTCCGATTCTTCGGTGCATCGTCCTCTCTTGCGGCTTGTTGCCCAATCGGCGGTTGACCTCCGCAACCCCGATATCCTTGGCGCAATTTCGCTCTCCTTGGCCTGATGCCCGACGTTCGAAGCATTCAGCCATCCAATATCCTGACGTGATCTCTTCCGGCGCAACGTCAATTCCTCCTACGTCAACTGTCTAAACCTGATTGAGTAGACCTGCATCGCTCAAAATGCAGTTTAAATCATAAACACATATCAAGTGGTTTCATCATCAAAATACCAGATTCAACAATCTCCCCCGTTTTGATGATGACAACCACTTGATGACGGAGTTAACCTTAACTCCGGGAGTTTAAACAAACTCCCCCTATCAATATGCCATATTGATAGAACCTTGAATTCAAACTGAATTCAAGTCATTGCAATATTCATCATGAATACTTACAACACATCATCATGAACATATGCATAAACTTATGCATATCATGTCATCAACATACTTCTCCCCCTTTGTCATCAACAAAAAGGAGAAGTACAACTATTCTTTGTGTTTTTAATATAAGTTCAACTAATTGCATGAAAAACATAATATCAAGTTTTATCATCATGCAGTTTTGAAGCTAGAAAATTTAGCAAGTATTGCATCATGCTTAGGACATTCAAGCTATCAAGTTTTAGATATGCAAGTTTTATAGCATACAAGATAGCACTTTTGGTAATGTTCAAGATAGCAAGTTCTACATCATGCAAGCTAGCAAAATGTTTGAAAAAGTGATCAAGTTTTGCAACATACAAGCTAGCAAAAATGTCAAACTAGCAAGAGATAATGTTTTACATGAGGCAAGCAAACAATTTGGCAAATGTTACATTTGCATCTTCTCTTTTGAGAAGTGCAATTTTTGCTTTCATCTTGAATTGTGCAAGCTAGTTAGTTTGCCTCTTTTCATGATGTCCACGCTAGAAATTCTTGCTCCCCTTTGTCATTGTCAAAAAGAAGGGAAGACCCTTATATCAATTTTCATATTATGACAAAGGTAAGTATCATTCTTATTTGTGCATCATTATATATTCAAATTAAAACATACACAATTTCAATAACCTTATTTTTCATGCACGATACCGAAAAATAAATCAATCATCATTAATAAGCATATCATACATGATACTCAAACATTAAAATTTTCAAGCATTTATCAACATGTTGATCATGATACCAAACATTCATCATTTAAAGCATTCATGATACACATCATATGCAATACATCACATAAAAAGCATAAGTGTTGCATACATCATTTTAGCAACAATTCGTAGCATTTCATCATATGACAAGATATCAGCAAGTAAAATTACAATGCTAGTTCTTGATATCTTAATATGATGCAAACATGGCATATGGCAATCATAGCATTTCGATTATCAATTTACCATATATTTCGATGCAAGCTTCTTTTGATATCTCAACATAATTCAAATTTAAATATGACACTTATAGTATCAATTCATATATTTCTCCCCCTTTGTCATTACCGAAAAGAAGGGAGAAATCGATGGCCAAAAGATTTTAATCATTATACAAGCCAACTTACAAAATCATGTCATGATATCAAGAAAATTCAAGAAGGACATGATTCATTCAATAAATCCTTTTAATAGAGCAAAAGGATTATACAACCAAGGATTATGATTAAAATATATCAATATCATAGATCAAGTCATGATTCGTGATTCATCATAAAGCAAATTAATTTTCAATCATCTCATAAGGCTTTTAAGGAATTTTTGAAACATAGGAGAATGATTAATTTAAGCATGCAATGTTTCAATTAAATTCAAGTCATGAATACCAATACTTTCATATTGTGAGTATCAATTCATGAATACCAAAAGATATTATTTGTGATTCCAATTTTACAAGATCAAGATTATGATTTAAATAAAACTTATTCAAATCAAATCGGTAACTTGAAACTCATAATCAAGTCATCAAAATCAATTTCGAGATTCACAAAATATCATGAAATCATTAATCTTGATCCGATGGGAAAAGCATTTTTGAAGTGATTATTTTTTATCTACGCATGCCTTAGTCATTATATGCCAAATCAAGATAAGCATGAAAGTTCAAGACATAAAGACAAAATCTTATAAAACAGCTAATCAAGCAAGATTTTAAACATCTATTTTCAAGCTAGAGTAAGTCAAGGATTCAATTATCTTATGTCATGAATTCCAATAGGCATCTCAAATTATCAACATCACATTAAAAAGATATTTCAAAAAGACATATCGATAAGTGATTCATTTGCATCATTTTATTTTTGGAAGATTCTCCTCTTTCGTAAATAAATCTAGGAGAACAAAATGAATTAAGGGAGATATAATATGATTGAAGCATTGAACATGATTCATATTTAAAATGTGTCTCATGTCATAAGTATGAATCAAGCATTTGTGAAATCCGAAATCATCCTCAAAATCACATTCAATAAATTCATACATGACAAGCATAGATTTATTGAAAAATCGATAAGATAGAGGATCGTATTTCATTTTTATAAATTTCTATTCATGTGATTTGCTTCTTATAAGCATTCCTTTACCTTTAATAAAACAAGTGTCAATATTTAAGACGGAAAGGTAAATTTCATAGAACAAATCATCAAGTATGATTCCATGATAACATCCTTTTAATATCTTGATATTCATCATCAAGTATGATTTCAAAAAAATATGTTTAAGAGAAATCATTAAGACCAAATACATGATACACTCATTTATTTTTAAAATATTCATCATGTTTATTTTCATGAGATTCACAAGATTGGTAAACTAAATTCATTAATCTCAATAGGATATAAAATTTATTTCCATTTCATATAATTTATTTCATGTGAGGGTGTTCAAATCTTTTTGTGAAAACATGTATCATCATTTAAAATCAAAACAAAAGTTTCATCATAAAACCGTCAAGACCAAACACATCAAAAATAAAACATCATGATATCACATCTATCATCAAAAGACTATCAAGAAATTCATACATAGATGTACATACACTTTGTCATCTTAATTCATCATAAAAATGATTAAACCAAAAACATGTTAATCCAAAATGAGAGTATCAAATCAATATTCACTTCAAAAACTCATGCATGACATAAAATCATCAAAATACACATGCATGAATTAATCCTAAGCATTATATATAACTATCATCCATAATGTTGCATACATCATTCAATATTTCAAAACATAACATGTATGAAAACTTAGCAATATACTTTTCATGATCAAATTTTTAATTTTTTCAAAGATGCTAAAAAGAAAAACATGATATAATTTTTGAAAAACAAATTTTTTTTTATTTCCTATTCCTACTATCTAAATTAAGAACTCATTAAAAACTTTAAATAATTTCAAAATAATTCAAGAGAGTTGAGTTACTTACCTTGTAGTTGAAGCTCGTCAAAGCCCTCGTCGTTTCACCTTTGGAAGTTCTTGATTCATCCTTGGTTGCCTTCCTCTTCTTTAGCCTCTTCCTCCATTCGAGTTCATTGTTTATTTTAGATTTTTGTTTAATGAACTTATTAAGAGTTAATGTTCAAAGTTCAAGTTCATCATTGTCCTCATCACTTGAGTCATCGCTCAAGTGGTATTTATTTGTCCAGAGTTCCAAATTCTTCCTGTTCTTTGGAAGGTGGTCCAAGTGTTCATTGTGTTCATCATGTGCATTGCGCACCATTTCATATGTCATCAATGAGCCGATAAGTTCTTCAAGTGGAAAAATATTTAAATCTTTTGTTTCTTGTATTGCCGTTACTTTTGATTCCCAAGCTTTAGAAAGTGATCGTAAAACTTTACTAACAAGTTCAAAATTCGAGAAACATTTGCCAAGAGCTTGTAAACCATTGACGACATCCGTAAAACGGGTGTACATGTCAACAATGGTTTCGCTTGGCTTCATTCGAAAAAGATCGAAATCATGTATTGAAATGTTAACTTTCGAGTCTTTGACTCTACTAGTTCCCTTGTGTGTGATTTCAAGTGTTCGCCAAATATCAAAAGCCGTTTCGCACGTTGAAATCCGATTGAACTCATTTTTGTCCAAAGCACAAAACAAGGCATTCATAGTCTTTGCGTTTAAGGCAAAAACCTTCTTCTCTGATTCATTCCATTCGTTCATCGGAAGAGAAGATTTTTGAAATCTGTTTTCGACAATAGTCCAAAGCTCAAAATCCATAGAAAGGAGGAAGATCCTCATACGGGTCTTCCAATACGTGTAATCCGACCCATTAAACATAGGTGGACGGGTGATAGAGTGTCCCTCTTGCATGCCTAAGTAAGCCATCTCTCTTGGGTATTAAACCAAATATGAGAGTGAGCCTTGCTCTGATACCAATTGTTAGGATCGGAGCGGCACTAAGAGGGGGGGGTGAATTAGTGCAGCGGATTAAAACGTTGGTTTTCGACAAATCTTTCGTACGATAAGAACGAAACTTGAAAAGATTAACTTGAAAGCGTATTCTTAAAGTTGCGTAGCAAAGGTAATAAGGAACTAAAGCATGTAAGAAAGTTTGCAGTAATGTAAATAGCAATAATGAAATGCAAACCAGAGATCACGTCGATTTTAGAGTGGTTCGGTCAAATGACCTACATCCACTTGCGAGGCCCCTCTTCGATGAGGCTCCCACCTTCCACTAGCAAATCTCTTGAAATGGAAGGGCAAATACCCCTCTTACAACCTTTTACAAGCAGTTTAACCTCTTACAAATTTTCAGCAAGAAGGAAGGAGGAGAACTCTCTAGCAAATTGAAAACAAGAAAGGCAAAGACTCTTCTAAGACTTTTTTCTCAATCACTTGCTACTTAAAGAGTTGTGTTCTCAGCTAAGACTTGAGGGGTATTTATAGGCCTCAAGAGGATTCAAATTTGGGCTCCAAAAATTTGAATTCTCTTATGTTCCCGATGCTGGCGGTGCCACCGCCCAGCCAAGCGGTGCCACCGCCCAACGCTCGGGTGCTGGACGGTGCAACCGCCCAGCCCAGGAGGTGTCACCGCCCAGCTCTCGGGTGCTGGGCGGTGCCACCGCCTAGGCCAAATCAGCTCACTGGTTGGGCTCCAAACTTGGCCCAAACCAGTCCGAACTCGGGCCCAATTGGCCCCTACTTGGGTTATACGATTAACACATAATCCTAACCCTAATTAACATACTAACTACGAATTTAAAGACATTTTCTAAGCTATTACAAAGTCCGTAAGTCAAGACTTCTTCCAGCGAGCTTCCGGCGAACTTCCGACGGTCTTCCGATAAACTCTTGAAAACCATTATGCGGACTCCCGACAAGCTCCTAGACTTCACGATTTGATCTTGGCGAGTTCCAACGAGCTTCTTCGGCAAGCTCCGATCTTTCTCGGTGAGCTCCGCAAACTTCCAACGAACCTTCCGGCAAGCTTCCGAAAAACCCTTCGGCAAGCTCCCTACTCATTCTCGGCTAGTTCCGACAGCATTCCCGACGAACCTTCGGACTTTCGTCGAACTCTCGAACTCGCAACAAATCCTTTGCACTTGACTCCAGCACTTTGTTTCGCTTTATGTCTTCATCGTTATCGTAGTTAATCCTGCACACACAAACCAAAACTCAACTCCGATCTAGACAATTATTACAATGCGAATTGACATTCTGTTGCCCGGCACGTCATTGGTTGGCGCTTCGTCCGATTCTTCGGTGCATCGTCCTCTCTTGCGGCTTGTTGCCCAATCGACGGTTGACCTCCGCAACCCCGATATCCTTGGCGCAATTTCGCTCTCCTTGGCCCGATGCCCGACGTTCGAAGCATTCAGCCATCCAATATCCTGACGTGATCTCTTCCGGCGCAACGTCAATTCCTCCTACGTCAACTGTCTAAACCTGATCGAGTAGACCTGCATCGCTCAAAATGCAGTTTAAATCATAAACACATATCAAGTGGTTTCATCATCAAAATACTAGATTCAACAGGTTGTTCTCATGTTCATCAAGTTCATCATGTGTCGTGCACGTTATTTTATAGGTCATTAAAGACCCGATAAGTTCTTCAATCAGAAAGTTAGTTATGTCCTTTACCTCTTGTATTGCAGTTACTTTTGAATCCCAATTTTTAGAAAGTGATAGTAAAATTTTATTAACAAGTTCAAGATTCGAAAAATATTTATCAGGAGTTTTTAAACCATTGACGACATCCATAAAACGTGTGTATATGTTAACAATTGTTTCGCTTGACTTTATTTGAAATAGTTCAAAATTATGCAACAAAATATTAATTTTAGAATCTTTAACTCTATTCGTGCCTTCATGAGTTACTTCTAGTGTATACCAAATCTCATGTGTAGTTTCACATCAGGAAATATGATTAAACTCATTTTTGTTCAAAGCACAAAATAGAGCATTCATAGCTCTAGCATTTAAATAAAAAGTCATCTTCTCTAAATCATTTCATTCATTCATTAGTTTGGAAGACTTTTGAAAACCACTTTCAACAATATTCCATAAATCGAAATCCATATAAAGTAAGAAAACTTTCATGACTCATATCCGAACCTCTACTCGTCGTAACGCCTACCATATGTGCGTGACCCTCTAGGCCCAATATCGAGCTGGTCGTGAGTCATACCTATCAGAACTCCTTCTGGCTCAGTGAATTATTATCTACATAATAATTCACTCAAATTATCGACTGCGGATATACTAGGCCACCATGACGTAGTCCCCAAGTGATACAAGGGAATTCAATCCATTTAGACCTATCTGTCCTTAATTACTATATACCTATAGTTCCTCATCCATTTAATACCTCAGACACTATATATCGGGCATGGTATTGTTAGGCCCATATGGTTTCTCCTCGAGTCTCGCTCTAATCGGATTTTCTCATAGAACACTTTCTCTCTCAATCCAAACAGACCTGGCTAGGGATTTGTTTGAACATTTCGTGAGCGGATCAATCAGTGAACTCATTCTCCAATGAACACCTGCACTATATCCCAAGTGTCCCCATATGAGCAGCTATGAGACCAGCTGCATCTATCATATAGATGGGTATACAGCACACTAGTCTGTCCAGTTATCTCGATGTCCCTCTTGAATAACCTATGACCTGGATTATTTAGGATCTATGTTTAAAAGTGAATCGGTCTCATTATCATGATCTTATCACGATCCGATTCCCATTACACAGATCCATAGACATCACAATATATTCATGCAATAGGCAATATAAAGTGATAAAATATCAAATAATAATAATAAGAAAAAAGACTACATGTCAAGTCACATATGTCATCACTCACGTGATTGGCTTGTAGGGCACCTATGACTAGTAATCTCCCACTTGACCTAAAGTCGGTCACCTCTATGTCTGATCCTTATCAGACCCCTATGATGCTCAAAGACAATCTGAGACAATGGCTTTGTTAGTAAATCTACGTTATCATCTTTGGATGGAACTCTTTCCACTGCTATATCTCCTCGGGTCACGATCTCTCTGATCAGGTGGAACCTCCTCAAAATATGCTTAGACTTCTGATGAGACCTAGGTTCCTTCGCTTGAGCAATCACCCTATTGTTATCGCAATATAAGGGAATTGGCTCCTCGCTAGCCGGCACGACTCCCAAATCTATAAAGAACTTCTTTATCCAGACTCTCTCCTTTGCTGCCTCTGTTATAGCAATGTACTCCGCCTCTATGGTCGAGTCAGCAGGAGTATCTTGCTTGAAACTCTTCCAGCATACTGCTCCTCCATTTAGGGTATACACATACCCTGAATTTGACTTGCTTTCATCGACATCGGATTGAAAATTGGAGTCTGTGTAACCTTCAACCCTAAGGCTACTACCTCCATATACTAGCAAAAGATTCTTAGTCCTTCTCAAGTACTCAAAGATATACTTTACTACTTTCTAGTACTCCAAGCCTAGATTCGCTTAATACCTGCTCGTGACACTCAGAGCATATGTTATATCAGGCCTCGTACATAGCATGACATACATAATAGACCCTATCGTTGAGGCATAGGATATCTATTAGAACCCTTACAGATTCTAAACCTATTTATAGGGCTTCTAAACCCTAACTCCTAATAGGACTCCTACTCAAGACTCCTACTTCTAACTAACTCCTAATAGGACTCATACTCAAAACTCCTATTCCTTTACAACTCATAATTCTTCTCTAAGAAACAACCTCCTAACCCTAGCCAGCCTCTTCACCTCTTTAATAGAGGTCGACTTAGGTAGATTTTATATAAATACCCCTCTCTATTAGGACTCTTCTAGTTAGAGTCCTAACAGACAATCTCTCTTCAAATCAGACTTGTCCTCGAGGCTAAGATTCCATAAACTCTAGGAATTTGATCTTCAAGTCATCATAGTTCCCCCAAGTGGCACCTTTTGCTGGTACATTTGCCCACTGTATTAGCACTTCAATAGTGGATCATCGTCATCGGGTCATGATCTGTTGATCAATAATAGCACTCGATGGGGTCTGGAGTTCTCCTTAGGTAGTCATATTTGGTGGATGGCTTTGGGCTGTCTTTAAGCACCTGTTCACCACTTTCGTCTGGCCGTTGGTTTGTGGGTGATACGTCGTACTCCTTTTTAATTTAGTACCCTACATCTGGAATAACTTTTTGGAAGGTGGCAGCCCTTCGATGAAGTCCATAGAGATGTCAGTCCACACCGAGTTTGGTATGGGTAGTGGTTGTAGCTTCCCTAGACTTGTCACTGTTTCACCTTTGTGCCGTTGACATACATCACATTGTGCCACATATTCAACAATAATTTTTTTTATCCCTCTCTAATAAAAAATTTGCTTCACTCTTTTGTAGGTTCTCAGGAATCCGGAGTGCCCTGCTTTATAGCGTAGATTCCTCGAATCCCAAGTGTAGAGGGCTATTGCACTTGGATCCTCTAATTTTTTTATGATGTTATTAATCTTTGGATCCTTCTTCCATTCTTCCCTATTGTCCTCGAGGAAGCTGGTGGTAGGAAGGGAGATAGCTGAAACCTTAGCTTGCTCAAGTAGCCGTGAGAGTGCATATGCAACAACGTTTTCTTTACCCTTTTTGTAAATAATTTTATAATAAAATTCAAGAAGTTTAGTTACCTATTTTTGCTTCTCAGGAGATGATATCTTTACTCCAAAAAGTACTTGAGGATTTTATGGTTGGCTTTGATTTGAAAGCGTCGCCTGATCAAGTATAGTCTCCACTTGGCCATTGCATATACAATCACAAGCATCTCCTTGTCGTAAATAGCCATCTTGAGATGGGAAGGAGATAACGCCTTACTAGTATAAGTGAGGGGGCTGCCATCTTGCATTAGTACATCACCAATTCTGACTCCGGAGGCATCAACTTCAATAACAAAAGTCTTGCCGAAGTCAAGCACTATCGTTATTGTGGCTTTAAGTTCGTCCAAGGCGGTGGTGGCTTTGTCTATCCATTGGAAAGCATCTTTTTTTAGCAAAGAAGTAAGTGGTGCACTGATCTTTCCATAGTTTTTCATGAACTTGTGGTAGTAGCCTGTTAAACCCATAAAGCCATGTAGCAATTTTATGTTCCTCGAGGTCGGCCATTTCTGCATTGCTTCAATTATGGAGGGGTCCACTGCCACACCTTCTTCTAATATGATATGCCTAAGATATTCCACCTTCTATTGAAGAAAGTAAAAATTCATAGTAGTCGTTGTGTGTTTGAAAGGTGATTTTCGGTATGTCTTCTTCGCACACTCGTATTTGATGATACCCAGATCGAAGGTCCAACTTCACGAAGATTCATGCTCCCTTTCATCTAGCAAGTCATCTACTACTAGAATAGGGTATTTGTCCTTGATAGTGATGCCATTTAAAGCTCGGTAGTCGATACACATCCGCCAAGTTCCGTCCTTCTTGCATACAAGTAGCACTTGTGAGGAATAGGGGCTGCAACTTGGCCGAACCACCCCTGTTTCAAGTATCTCCTTTACGATCTTTTCAATTTCATCCTTCTAGAGATGAGGATATCAGTACAGCCGAGTGTTCGCTGATGGCTTGCTCGGAAGGATTGGAATCTGATGGCTATGTTGCCGCATAGGAGGAAGACCGCGCGGCTCAGCAAAAATGTTGACAAATTCAGCAAGCAATTGGGCAAGATTTTGATCTTCAATTTCTATTTTCTTCCCCTCTAGTTGCTGCTAGAGATGCATAAAAAAGCCATCATTTACCTTGTGTAAAACTTTCTCCATTCGTTGGGTCAAAATAGTGGTTACATTGCTTCTGCGCAATCCGCATAGGATGATTTATTTGCTTTTGCAATAGAATTTCATAATTAATTTGAAGAAGTTCCAAGAGACATCACCTAGCATTGTTAGCCATTCTATGTCAAGCATGGCCTCATAGTCATCAATTGGTAGGAGGAAGAAGTCGGCGATAATTTCTTGGTCTTGTAGTAATAGTTTCACCTGCGGACATCTTTGGTCGCACTTTAGGATTCTTCCATCGGTGACCTTTATGTCAAACTTGCTGAAACCTATGATGTGGAGCACCATCTAAGCAGCAAGCTTACTATTTAAGAAGTTATTAGTGCTGCCCGTGTCGATGAGAACAGTGATCGGTTGTTGTTTGAGAAGGCCTCCAACTTTTATCGTTTGTGGGTTTGAGTAGCCGGCTAGTGCGTGTACCGTAATGTCGATTGGTTGTGGCTCTTCTTCTGCATCTTCTTCTTCATGTTCAAGGCTCTCTTTTGGATGTTCAATGACCTCTTCTTCTATTGGTTCAATCATAAGAAGTCTCCATTTTCTACAGCGATGCTCACGACTCCATGGCTCATCGTAGTGCCAACATAACCCCTTCGCAGATCGCTCTCGAAGCTCTTCTCTTTTCAACCTTTTTGGTGCAGGGACTTGGTTGACAGTAGGGGGGCTGAGGGCTTTAGTATTGCTAGTCAAGGAGCAACCCTAGTCCTCCAGACTTTATGGTTCAATCGCTCCTCTTGAAATCGTGCGAAAGAGATGGCTGCCATAAGCATGTACGGTTGTCATGCTTTAACTTCTCCCCGAATCTCTGGCTTCAAGACCTCAATAAAGGTCTCCAATAGCTATTTTTCAGACCAATCATGAGTTTGATTAGATAAACTTTCAAACCTGGTTTGGTACTCCTGAATGGTAGAGGTTTGTCGGATCTTTACTAGTTGTCCATCAATGTTCTCGTAATCGGTTGGTCCGAAGCGGATCAGCAGTCCTTCTTTGAATTATCGCCATGAGAGGACTCCATGAGAGTGTTCAAACTAGTCAAACCATTGTATGGCATCTCCTTCAAGATGTATAGCCATAATTTATTAGAACCCTTGCAGATTCTAAACTTGGGGTTGATCTATTTAGGGGATCGGCCTTCTTGGAACTCTATAGGGGTTCCTCCCTCCAAGTTGCTGCTCAAAGGCTGCAGAAAAGATTCATCTATTGCTTATGAAAAGAGGAGGAATACATGACTATTTATAGGGCTTCTAAACCCTAACTCCTAATAGGACTCCTACTCAAGACTCATACTTCTAACCAACTCATAATAGGACTCCTACTCAAGACTCTTATTCCTTTACAACTCCTTATTCTTCTCTAAGAAACAACCTCCTAACCCTAGCCGACCTCTTCACCTCTTTAATAGGGGTCAGCTTAGGTAGATTTTACATGAATGTCCCTCTCAATTAGGACTCTCCTAGCTAGAGTCCTAACAGACCCGCCCTCTTCAAATCAGCCTTGTCCTCGAGGCTGACGATTCATGAATTTTGAGAATTTGATCTTCAAGTCGTTATAGTTCTCCCAAGTGGCATCTTCTGTTGGTAGGTTCATCCACTGTATTAGCATTTTAGTAGTGGGTCATCGTCGTCGAGTCACGATCCGTCGATCAATAATGGTACTTGGCTGGGTCTGGAGTTCTCCTTGGATAGTCATATTTGGAGGGTGGCTTTGGGCTGTCTCCAAGCACCTATTTACAACTTCTGTCTCGCCGTCGATTTATGGGTGATATGCCATACTCCTTTTCAATTTAGTACCCTTATAGTGTAATTTTTTTGAGTCCCAATTGTAATGAGCCACGGAGCTTGGTGCTTCCTCCAAATTTTTTATAATCTTACTAGTCTTTGAATCTTCCTGCCATTCCATCTTACTATCCTTAAGGAAGTCACTGGTCGGAAGTGAAACGGTTGAAACTTCAGCTTGCTCGGGTAGCTGCGAAAGCGCATTTGCAAGAATATTCTCTTTCCCCTTTTTGTAAGTTTTGTTACCCATTTTTGCTGCTCAGGGGATGATATCTTTCGCTCCAAAAAGTACTTGAGGCTTTTATGGTCGGTTTTAATTTGAAATCGTCAACCAATCAAGTAGGGTCTCCACCTTGTTGCTGTGCGCACAATGACGAGCATCTCCTTATCATATATTGACTTATTTTGATAGGAGGGAGATAATGTCTTGCTAGTGTATGCAAGTGGTCGACCATCTTGCATGAGAATGACTCCAATTCCGACTCCAGATACGTCGGCCTCAATAATGAAGGGTCGGTTGAAATATGGTAGTGTTAGCACCGGCGTCGTTGTCATGGCTGCCTTAAGTTTGTCGAAGGAAGTGGAGGCTCTGTCCAACCATTGGAAGACATCTTTTTCCAGTAAGAAGTAAGTGGTGCATTGATCTTTCCATAGTTTTTCATGAACTTGCGATAGCAGCCTGTTAAACCCAGAAAGCCATGTAGCAATTTTATGTTTCTCGGGGTCGGCCAGTTTTGCATTGCTCCAATTTTGAAGGGGTCCACTTGCTAGTCATAGGTGCCCAGCAAGCCAATCACGTGAGTGATGGCACGTATGACTTGATACATAATTTTTTTGCTTATTATATTTTGGCGTATATCACTTTATAACTATTGCATAAATGCATATATATATATATATTGTGATGTCCTTGGATTTGTGCAATGGGAATCGGATCGTGATGAGATCACGATAATGAGATCGATTCACCTTTAAACACATATCCTAAATAATCCCGGTCATAGGTTACTCGAGAGGGACATCGTGATAACCGGACAAACTGGTGTGCTGTATACCCGTCCATATGATGGATGCAGTTGGTCTCATAGCTGCTCGTGTAGGGACACTAGGGATACAGTACATGTGCTCATTGGAGAATGAGTTCACTGATTGATCCGCTTACGGAATGCTGGATGGTTGATGATGCCTTATTATTAGATAGCGATTCCGTAGTCCTAGTGGTATATCTGGTCCTTAGACTTGAGACACCAAGGATGACCTGTATGAGTGCTCCACTCTTTGATACCAGACTTATAGGTTTGGCTGTCCCAGATCTAGTACAACTGGTCATTGGGAGTGGTAGTCGACCTTACGAGTGCTATTGAGTGTCGATAGAGGATCATCCACTCTCGGCGTCATGAGAGGAATATCCCATGTGTTCTTGCTCAAACAAATCCCTAGCCAGGGTCATTCGGGTTGAGAGAGAAAGAGTTCTCCGGGAGAATCCGATTAGAGCGAGACTCGAGTAGAAACCGTGTGATGTGTGTATGGATAATCATGGATGTATGATGTGTGGACGGATGACCATGGACCGTGTGATGTGTGTACTTGTGATTATTATTATTGAGGTCTGCGAGCCTCCATTATATTTCTCGTTTATTATCGGGTCTGCGTGCCTATGATTAAGTTGTAATCACATGAGGAGGCACAACAGGAGCGTGGATGCGATAGCGGGACCCACGAGACGGACGATCGTGATGCATGAAGATGCATTAAGATGTCGACGGAACCGACGAGGACAAGATGAACGATTATAGGGCATGGAGATGCACCGTTGCACACATAGATCTTGATGTGAGTGATTAGGCCTACTGGCTCAGGCCTAATCATATTAGGTTGTGGTCCATGATCATCTGGTGTGATTGCTTATACACATACTAGATATGTATATATATTTGCATGCAATGTAGATATATATTAAATATGTATATGTGTGACATGTCATATTAGGAGACCAAATCATAGAAACATCTCTCGATAATATTAAGTCGGTAAACGTAAGGCAATTAGATTGACCCACGTGGCCTTCCATCGTTATAAGTAGGAATCGATTCCCGGTGTAGGTTGAGTTGGTCGAGTCCCTCGAGACTCACCTATATCGTGATTCGCTATCTTACTTACGACATAGAGATGTCACCGGTGACCTGAGGGCATGGTATGCTTGGTCGAGTCCCTCGAGGGTATATCATCAAATCAGACTCATCTTGTAACGAAGGTGTTGGCTTAACCGAGCATCATGGTTGGTCGAGTCCCTCGAGGCCATGGTGATTCGGAGGCCGAACAGGACGGGAATCACAAGGAGTTGTGATCGGCAAGAGTTGCCTACCTTTTAGGCTTAGTGTGATTGGTCGAGTCCCTCGAGGTTACACTAAGACGCTGATTGGATCCTGATCCCCACTAGAAGTCTGCCGGAGACTTCCGTTTCACGTGCTGAGGGTGTCGCGTGACTTGTTAGTAAAATAGTGGGAGCATATTAAGATAGAAGTCCATATCTTGATAGTTTATTTCTTGTAAAATCTGCATTTTATTCATTTCTGCTACATCTTTATTTTCAGAAAATGTCGCTTTCAAATCCCTTACGTGGCATACTTGATGTCAACCGCCTCACTGGTCCAAATTATACGGATTGGCTCCGTAACTTGAGAATTGTTCTCACAGCGGAGAAAATCGTGTACGTCCTTGATACAGTGATGCCTACGCCCGAAGAAGGGGCAAGCGAGGATGAGATCGCTCGCTACGTGAAGTACATTGATGACTCCACTCTTGCTCAGTGCTATATGTTGGGCTCTATGACTCCTGAGTTACAGAGACAATATGAAAAGATGGATACCAGATCCATTCTCCTACATGTCCGTAAATTATTTGAGGAACAGGGAAGGACTCAGCGATATGAGATATCCAAGAGCCTCTTCCGCGCTAGGATGACTGAGGGGACACCGGTTCAGAACCATGTCCTAAAGATGATTGAGTGGATAGAGAAACTCACAGGTCTAGGAATGGTCCTAGAGGATAACTTGTGTGTGGACATTGTGCTTCAGTCCCTACCAGATTCCTTTTGACAGTTCATAATGAATTTTAATATGAACAAGCTTGAGGTGTGTTAGAACCCTTGCAGATTCTAAACTTGGGGTTGATCTCTTTAGGGGATCGGCCTCCTTGGAACTCTATAGGGGTTTCTCCCTCCAAGTTGCTGCTCAAAGGCTGCAGAAAAGATTCATCTATTGCTTATGAAAAGAGGAGGAATACATGACTATTTATAGGGCTTCTAAACCCTAACTCCTAATAGGACTCCTACTCAAGACTCCTACTTCTAACCAACTCATAATAGGACTCCTACTTAAGACTCCTATTCCTTTACAACTCCTAATTCTTAAGACTCCTATTCCTTTACAACTCCTAATTCTTCTTTAAGAAACAACCTCCTAACCCTAGCCGGCCTCTTTACCTCTTTAATAGGGGTCGACTTAGGTAGGTTTTACATGAATGCCCCTCTCAATTAGGACTCTCCTAGCTAGAGTCCTAACAGACCCGCCCTCTTCAAATTAGCCTTGTCCTCGAGGTTGACGATTTTTGAATTCTAGGAATTTGATCTTCAAGTCGTCATAGTTCTCCCAAGTGGCATCTTCTGATAATAGGTTCGCCCACTGTATTAGCACTTCAGTAGTGGGTTGTCATCATTGAGTCACAATCCGTCGATCAATAATAGCACTTGGTTGGGTCTGAAGTTCTCCTTGCGTAGTCATATTTGGTGGGTGGCTTTTGGCTATCTCCATGCACCTATTTACAACTTTTATTTGGCCATCGGTTTGTGGGTGATATGCCATACTCATTTTCAATTTAATACCCTACATATGGAATAACTTTGTCCAAAATCTGCTTGTGAAGATGCAAGTAGAATTTGTCACGAGCATAATGCATCCCTTATAGTGTAAGTCTTTTGAGTCCCAATTGTAATGAGCCACGGAGCTTGGTGATTCCTCCAATTTTTTTTTTTTTTTTTTTTTATAATCTTACTAGTCTCTGAATCTTCCTGCCATTCTATCTTAATATCCTCAAGGAAGTCGCTAGTCGGAAGTGAAACGGCCGAAACTTCAGCTTGCTCGGGTAGTTGCGAAAGCGCATCTGCAAGAACATTCTCTTTCCCCTTTTTGTAAGTTGTTTCATAATCAAATCTAAGAAGTTTTGTTACCCATTTTTGCTGCTCAGGGGATGATATCTTTTGCTCCAAAAAGTACTTAAGGCTTTTTTGGTCGGTTTTAATTCGAAATTATCGACCAATCAAGTAGGGTCTCCACCGCGTTGCTGCGCGCACAATGGCGAGCATCTCCTTATCATATGTTGACTTATTTTGATAGGAGGGAGATAATGCCTTGCTAGTGTATGCAAGTGGTCGACCATCTTGCATGAGAATGACTCCAATTCTGACTCCAGATGTGTCGGCCTCAATAATGAAGGGTCGGTTGAAATCTGGTAGTGTTAGCACCGACGTCGTCGTCATGGCTACCTTAAGTTTGTCGAAGGCAGCGAAGGCTCTGTCAGACCATTGGAAGACATCTTTATTTAGTAAGGAAGTAACTAGTGCACTAATCTCTCCATAGTTTTTCACGAACTTGCAGTAGTAGCCTGTTAAACCCAGAAAGCCATGTAGCAATTTTATGTTTCTCGGGGTTGGCCAGTTTTGCATTGCTCCAATTTTGAAGGGGTCCACTGCCACACCTTCCTCTGATATGATATGCCCAAGATATTCCACCTTCTATTGAAGAAAGCAAAAATTCATAGTGGTTGTTGTGTTTTCAAAAGGTGGTTTTCGGTATGTCTTCTTCGCACACTCGTATTTGATGATACCCGGATCAAAGGTCCAGCTTTGTGAAGATTTGTGCTCTCTTTCATCTAGCAATTCATCTACTATTGGAATAAAGTATTTTTCCTTGATGGTTATGCCATTGAGAGCTCGGTAATCAACGCATATTCGCCATGTTCCGTCCTTCTTGTGTACAAGTAGCACCGGTGAAAAGTAGAGGTTGCAACTTGGCCGAATAACTCCTGTTTCAAGCATCTTTTTTAAAATCATTTCTATTTCATCATTCTGGAGATGTGGATACCAATATGGCTGAGTATTTGCTGGAGATTTGACTGGAAAAATCATTATACAATGATCATGCCGACGAGTAAGAGGTAGGTTGTGCGGCTTGTCAAATATATCTGAAAATTCAGTAAGCAAAGGAAATAGGTTTGGATCTTCAAATTCTATTGGCTCTCCTTTAATTTGCGGCTTAAGTTGTACCAAAAAGCCTCTGCATGCTTTCTGCAAAACCTTCTCCATTTGTTGTGTGCAAATCATCATTACGTCGCTCTCACGTTTCCTATGCAGTATCACCTGTTTCTCCTTACTGTAAAATTTTATAAATAGTTGCATAAAATTCCAAGAAATATCACCTAATGTCATCAACCATTTAATTCTGAGTATGGCCTCATGATCATCAAGAGGGAGGAGGAAGAAATCTGTAATTATCTCTTGGTCCTGCAGCAACAGTTTCACTTGCGGGCGCCTATGATCACACTTCAAAATCCGTCCGTTGGCGACCTTAACGACAAACCTGCTGCAATTCTCAATAGGTAAGTTCATATGAATAGCAACCTTACTATTTAAGAAGTTATTAGTGCTGCCCGTGTCGATGAGAACAGTGATCGGTTGTTGTTTGAGAAGGCCTCCAACTTTCATCATTTGCGGGTTTGAGTAGCCGGCTAGTGTATGTACCGTAACTTCGGTCGGTTGTGGCTCTTCTTCTTCATATTCAAGGCTTTTTTCTGGATGTTCAATGACCTCTTCTTCTATTGGTTCAATTATAAGAAGTCTCCCTTTACTACAGCGATGCTCACGGCTCCACGGCTCGTCACAATGCCAACATAACCCCTTCGCATATCGCTCCCGAAGCTCTTCTCTTGTTAACCTCTTTGGTATAGGGACTTGGTTGACAGTAGGGGGGGCAGAGGGCTTCAATATTACTGGTTGAGGAGCGACCCTAGTCCTCTGAGATTCCTGATTCAATTGCTCCTCTTGATGTCGTGCGAAAGAGATGGCTGCCATAAGCGTATACGGTTGTCGTGCTTTAACTTCTCCTCGGATCTCCAGCTTCAAGCCCTCAATGAAGGTCCTTAATAGCTATTTTTAAGACTAATCATGAGTTTGATTAGATAACCTTTCAAACCTATTTTGGTACTCCTGAATGGTAGAGGTTTGTCGGATCTTTGCTAGTTGTCTGTCAATATTCTCGTAATCGGTTGGTTTGAAGCGGATCAGTAGTCCTTCTTTGAATTGTCACCATGAAAGAACTCCATAAGTATGTTCAAACCAGTCAAACCACTGTATAGCATCCCCTTTAAGATGTATAGCTGTAATTTTTACCATAGATGCATCCGCGGTTTTGTGGTACCGAAAATATTGCTCCGCGCGCGAGATCCAACCAATCGGGTCTCCTTCTTCCCATCTAGGGAAGTCCACTCTCATACATGGATAGTTGGGGTCAATCATAGAGCCTCCCCTCCCTTGGAAGTCATCTCTTCGAGCTTGGTGTGCTTGGGCAAAGCTCTCTCCTTGATATGATTTCTTCGGGCTTAGTGGTCGACCCAATCTGAGTTCGGTAAAGAGCGTCCGAATCTTATCCTCCATTCGCGCCTCCAAGGCTTTGAATTTAGCATTGATTGCCTCCTTAGATGCCATAGTATATGCCTCCAAATCTATGATGTTAAGATCTCTCTTTTGTTGTTGGGTTAAAGGCATGTATAGGTTGAGAGAAATGATGGTTGAAAGGGTTGGTGTATTGGTGGATGTAGGCTACGGTTTAGGCTTGTTTTGTGACTATTTTGGGTGCAGTTTAAGGATGTCGTTTGGCAGAGTTTTAGGGCTGTGGATGAAAGTTTTGGATCTGTGATAGATGGTAGCAAAGGTTTGACAGAAATCCATGGAAGTTGCAGCAAGTATGTGCTGTCTTGTAAGAGTAGAATTGTCGTCGAAGAAACAACGGTTTCTCGACGTAATTTCCACCAAAAACTTGAGAGAATTGAGGAGGGAATTAATAGCAAAATCACAGTTTATATGACAGCAAGGATATCTAATTTACTCAAGAAAATTTCGGCAGTATAACAGCAAGGAAATTGGTGCAAGTTGCGATTACAGAATTCTCGTCGAGAAATTTCAGCTGGTTACGACGAAAATTTGCAGCAACATAAAATCGTTTTTAGAGATGAATTTCTTAATAGATCAATCTTAGATGGAAGCCAAGATGATCTATGAAGTGTATAAGAAATTTTATTCAAAAAGATTGCAAATAGATGGGTTAAGGCAACAATATGCAGCTGAAATTTTCTGCAGCATAGATTTTCAAGTGCAGCAGATTGGACATAAAAGATCAGTAGTTTATATTAAGAATTTTTCAATGAAACTAATGGGAAATCTACTTTTAGGAAGTGTCAAAGATGTCATAAAAATTTCGTAGAAATTTGGATAGAAAAAGCACAGTAGCAAGATCAAACAGATGGTGCTATGCGGCTTGAATTCTGCAATTCAAGTGCAGCAGATTGGACATAAAAGATCAGTAGTTTATATTAAGAATATTTTGATGAAACCAAAGGAAAATCCACTGTTAGGAAGTGTCAAAGATGTCATAAAAATTTCGTAGAAATTTGGATAGAAAAAGCACAGTAGCAAGATCAAACAGATGGTGCTATGCGGTTGAAATTCTGCAATGTATCTTTCATCGTAGAGATGAAAACTTTATGACGAAAAGTTTATACAGCAATATAGGAACAATTTTTTTTTTTTTTTTGGATTTTAGAATAAGGATAACTAAATTGTAGTAGCAGTAAGGTAGGAAACCAGAACCTGTTGCAATTCATGGGGAGATCAAAGGATGATCCGCGGTGGTGGAGATGATGGCGGAATTCGGTGACGATCTTTTAAGCAATTGTGGGAATTGCTTTGGATGGTTGTGGAGGGTTGATGGATGGCTGTGGAAGGGCAGCGAGATGGACAAGAATGCTGCTCTGATACCAGGTGTTAGAACCCTTGCAGATTTTAAACTTGGGGTTGATCTCTTTAGGGGATCGACCTCCTTGGAACTCTATAGGGGTTCCTCCCTCCAAGTTGCTGCTCAAAGGCTGCAGAAAAGATTCATCTATTGCTTATGAAAGGAGGAGGAATACATGACTATTTATAGGGCTTCTAAACCCTAACTCATAATAGGACTCCTACTCAAGACTCCTACTTCTAACCAACTCCTAATAGGACTCCTACTTAAGACTCATATTCCTTTACAACTCCTAATTCTTCTTTAAGAAACAACCTCCTAACTCTAGCAGGCCTCTTTACCTCTTTAATAGGGGTCGGCTTAGGTAGGTTTTACATGAATGTCCCTCTCAATTAGGACTCTCCTAGCTAGAGTCCTAACAAGGTGACTCTCCTAGAGCTCCTCAATATGTTGAGGGAGGCAGAGAGTACTATTAAGAAAGAGAAGCCAGTTCTCTACACTGGTGAGAACAGAAAGAAAAGGAAAGCAGAAAGGTCCCTTAAGAAGGGAAAGGGCAAGGGCAAGGGCAAACCAGGTAAAGCAAAGGTTGCTAAGAAAGACCCAACAAAGGACAAAGGCCAGTGCTTCCACTATGGTAAAGATGGGCACTAGAAGAGGAACTACAAAGAGTACCTTGCAGAAAGGGCGAAATAGAAGCTTGGAGAAGCTTCAGGTACATTCATGATCAATCTCCAATTGGCAGATTTTTGTGATAGTGCATTGGTATTGGATACCAGTATTGCTTATTACATCTACAATTTATTGTAAATTCTAGCAAAGCCGAGGGGAGATTGACGAGAGGAATATTGCATAAAGGTTTGTTTATGCAAGACACTACTCCACATATCATGAATGTAAGTGTCTAAGAGGAAACGAGATGAGGTGAACAGTGCATACCTATGGCATTGTAGGCTAGGTCATATCCATGAGGGAATGATTCAAAAGTTGCTAAATGATGGATATCTAGATCCATTCGACTATGTGTCATATGCAACTTGTGAGCCTTGCATTCGTGGAAAACTGACCAACTCTCCATTTAGTGGAACTGGAGAGAGAGCCACTGAGTTGTTGGAACTCATACATAGTGATGTATGTGGACCCATGTCAACTCATGCCATTGGAGGTTACTCCTACTTCAATACATTTACTGATGATTTCTCAAGGTATGAATATGTGTACTTAATGAAGTACAAGTCCGAGGCCTTTGAGAAATTCAGAGAGTATAAGAATGAGGTGGAGAACCAGACTGGAAAGAGTATCAAAACTCTTCGATCAGATCGAGGAGGTGAGTACTTAAGTACAGAGTTTACTCAGTTCCTCAAGGACCATGGGATATTATCCCAATGGACACCTCCTTATACACCTCAGCTCAATGGTGTCTCTGAAAGGAGAAATCGTACGCTATTAGATATGGTACGGTCCATGATGAGTTTCGCTGACCTACTCATCTTATTCTAGGGATATGCCCTAGAGATCGCAGCTTACCTTCTGAATAGAGTTTCAACTAAGTCGGTAGTGTCTACACCATATGAGATATGGAAAGGGAAGAAGCCTGATCTTAAGGTTGTTAAGATTTGGGGCTGCCCTGCCCACGTTAAAAGACACAACCCCGATAAGTTAGAATCAAGGACAGAGCGATGTAAATTTGTGGGATACCCCAAGGAAACTTGTGGGTATTATTTCTATCATCTCGAGGACCAAAAGGTCTTTGTAGCTAAGAGAGCAGTGTTCCTTGAGAAGGAACACATTCTTGGCGGAGACAGTGGGAGAATGATAGAGTTGAGCGAGGTTGGAGAACCAAGCTCAAGCACCACTCTACAGCTCGAGTCTGTTCAGGTACCTAATACACAAGTTTCAACTTTATGTAGGTCTGATAGAGTATCTCATCCTCCTAAGAGATATGTGAGACATATTAGAGGAGAGGATGTTGAGGATATTGATCCTCAGACCTACGAGGAGGCTATTATGAGTATAGACTCCGGGAAGTGGCAAGAAGCCATGAATTCTGAGATGGATTCTATGTACTCCAATAAGGTTTGGAACCTAGTTGATGCGCCCGAAGGTATTGTACCCATCGGTTGCAAGTCGATCTTTAAGAAAAAGATCGGAGTAGATGGAAGGTAGAGACCTATAAAGCAAGGCTAGTGGCTAAGGGGTATCGTCAAAGGCAAGGTGTTGATTACGACGAAACCTTCTCACCCGTAGCAATGCTAAAATCCATCAGAATTCTATTGGCTATTACAGCACACTATGATTATGAGATCTGGCAGATGGATGTGAAAACCGCATTCCTCAATGGGAACCTCGAGGAGGAGGTGTATATGATGCAACCTGAGGGATTCGTGTCTAAGAACTGCCCAGATAAGGTGTGTAGGTTACTTAGATCCATTTATAGACTAAAGCAAGCTTCCCGAAGTTGGAACATAAGATTTGATGAGGCAATCAGATCTTATGACTTCGTTAAGAACGAAGATAAGCCTTGTGTGTACAGGAAGGTAAGTGGGAGTGCTATTACCTTTTTTGGTGTTATATGTGGATGATATCCTCATCATTGGGAACGACGTAGGAATGCTATCCACAGTAAAGACTTGGTTATCTAGACACTTCTCCATGAAGGACTTAGGGGAAGCATCCTATTTCTTGGGGATTAGAATCTATAGAGATAGATCCAAGAGGATGCTTGGCTTGTCCCAGTCCAGGTACATAGAAACCATTGTCAAAAGGTTTGGCATGGAAAATTCCAAGAGAGGTCTCATATCGATGAGACATGGGATATCGCTTTCTACGAATATGTCCCTAAAGACTCTAGAAGAAAGGGCGAACATGAATATGATACCTTATGCCTCAGCAATAGGGTCTTTCATGTATGCCATGCTATGTACTAGGCCTGATATAGCGCATGCTCTGAGTGTCACGAGCAGGTATCAGGCGGATCTAGGCTTGGAGCACTGGAAAGCATTAAAGTGTATCCTTAAGTACTTGAGAAGGACTAAGGATCTTTTACTAGAATATGGAGGCAAAATCCTTAAGATTGAAGGCTACACTGACTCAAGTTTTCAATTTAATGTCGATGATAGCAAGGCGAATTCAGGGTATGTGTACACCTTGAATGGAGGAGCAGTGTGCTGGAAGAGTTCCAAACAAGATACTACTGCTGACTCGACCACAGAGGCGGAGTACATTGCTGCATCAGATGCAGCAAAGGAAGGAGTCTGGTTGAAGAAGTTCATTACAGATTTGGGAGTCGTTCCGGATAGCGAAAAGTCGACTTCCTTATATTACGACAACTATGGGGCGATTACTCAAATAAGGGAACCCGGGTCTCATCAGAAGTGTTCTGAGGAGGTTCCAACTTATCAGAGAGATCGTAACCCGAGGAGATGTAGCAGTGGAAAGAGTTTCATCCGAAGATAACATTGCAGATCCATTGACAAAGCCGTTGTCTCAGATTGTCTTTGAGTGTCACAGGGGTCTGATGGGGATCAGACACATAGGTGATTGACTTTAGGTCAAGTGAGAGATTGCTAGTCATAGGTGCCCAACAAGCCAATCACGTGAGTGATGGCACGTGTGACTTGATATAGAATCTTTTTGCTTATTATATTTTGACGTATATCACTTTATAACTATTGCATAAATGCATATATATATATATTGTGATGTCCTTGGATTTGTGCAATGGGAATCAGATCGTGATGAGATCATGATAATGAGATCGATTCACCTTTAAACACATATCCTAAATAATCCCGGTCATAGGTTACTCGAGAGGGACATCGTGATAACCGGACAGACTGGTGTGCTGTATACCTGTCCATATGATGGATGTAGTTGGTCTCATAGCTGCTCGTGTAGGGACACTAGGGATACATTACAGGTGCTCATTGGAGAATGAGTTCACTGATTGATCCGCTTACGGAATGCTGGATGGTTGATGATGCCTTATTGTCAGACAGCGATTCCGTAGTCCTAGTGGTATATCTGGTCCTTAGACTTGAGACACCAAGGATGTCCTGTATGAGTGCTCCACTCTTTGATACCAGACATATAGGTTTGGTTGTCTCAGATCTAGTATAGTTGGTCATTGGGAGTGGTAGTCGACCTTACGAGGGCTATTGAGTGTCGATAGAGGATCATCCACTCTCGACGTCATGAGAGGAATATCCCATGTGTTCTTGCTCAAACAAATCCCTGGCTAGGGTCATTCGGGTTGAGAGAGAAAGAGGTCTCCGGGAGAATCCGATTAGAGCGAGACTCGAGTAGAACCGTATGGGTCTGACAGCACCATGCTCGATATACGGTCTCTGAGATATTAGATGGATGAGGGACTATAGGTACATGGTAACTGAGGACAGACAGGTCCAATGGATTGGATTCCCCTGTATCGTCTGGGGACTACGGCGTAGTGGCCTAGTACGGTCGTAGTCGATGAGTCAAGTGAATTATTACAGAGATAATAATTCACTGTGTTAGAAGGAGTTCTGACGGGTATGACTCACGGCCAGCTCGATATTGGGCCTAGAGGGTCACACACATATGGTAGGCATTGCGATGAGTAGATGTTCGAATATGAGATATCCGACGGAGCCCTTGTCTTATTGGATGCAGATCTAATACCCACTAGGGGAGGACCCATTAGGGTTTGATAGGGGACCTCTATAAATAGGAGGGATTCATAGCCTCAAAGGCTAGAGTCTTTGCTTGCCTTTCCTATTCTCCTCTCCCTCTCCACCTAAGAGCAGACCTGGAGTTTTGAGGAGCGTCGTCGCAACCCTGCTGTGTGGATCACCGCTAGAGAGGAGAACGCTTGATCTCCTTCACCCTCTCATAAGGATCTGCAAGGAAATAGGGATATACGATCTCCCTAGGTAACACAATCTACTCTATACGCAGTTTTAAGTTTCACAGATTTTGCGCACTAATCTTCGCACGACGGCGAACATCTCTTTGGGAATCGGGGATTTTGTTTTCTTGTTCTTCCGCTGCGCATATGATGTCGCCCCCAAGATTTCCCAACACCACTGCCACACCTTCCTCTGATATGTTATGCCCAAGATATTCCACCTTCTGTTGAAGAAAGCAAAAATTCGTAGTGGTTGTTGTGTGTTCAAAAGGTGGTTTTCGGTATGTCTTCTTCGCACGCTCGTATTTGATGATACCCGGATCAAAGGTCCAGCTTTGTGAAGATTTGTTCTCCCTTTCATCTAGCAATTCATCTACTATTGGAATAAGGTATTTGTCCTTGATGGTTATGCCATTGAGAGCTTGGTAATCAACACATATTCATCTTATTCCATCCTTCTTGCATACAAGTAGCACCGGTGAAAAGTAGAGGTTGCAACTTGGCCGAATAACTCCTGTTTCGAGCATCTCTTTTATAATCCTCTCTATTTCATCCTTCTGGAGATGTGGATACTGATATGGCTGAGCATTTGCTGAAGATTTGCCTGGAAGGATCGTTATACAATGATCATGCCGACCGGTAAGAGGTAGGTTACGCGGTTCGTCAAATATATTTGAAAATTCAGCAAACAAAGGAAGTAGATTTGGATCTTCAAATTCTGTTGGCTCTCCCTTAGTTTACCACTCAAGTTGTACCAAAAATCCGCTATATACTTTATGCAAAACCTTCTCCATTTGTTGTGTGCAAATCGTTGCTATGTCGCCCCCACGTTTCCTGTGCAATGTCACATGTTTCTCCTTATTGTAAAATTTCATAATTAGTTTCATAAAATTCCAGGAAATATCACCTAATATCGTCAACCATTTAATTATGAGCATGGCCTCATGATTGTTAAGAGAGAGAAGGAAGAAATCTGCAATTATCTCTTGGTCCTGTAGCAATAGTTTCTCCTGCGGGCGCCTACGATCATAATTCAAAATCCGTCCATCGGTGACTTTAACATCAAACCTGCAGCGATTCTCGATAGGTAATGCTATCCGAACAGCAAGCTTACTATTTAGGAAGTTAGTAGTACTGCCCATGTCGATGAGAACAGTGATCGGTTGTTGTTTGAGAAGGCCTCCAACTTTCATCGTTTGCGGGTTTGAGTAGCTGGCTAGTGCGTGTACTGTAACGTCAGTCGGTTGTGGCTCTTCTTCTGCATCTTCTTCGTTATGTTTAAGGCTCTCTTTTGAATGCTCAATGACCTCTTCTTCTACTGGTTCAATCAAAAGAAGTCTCCCTTTTCTACAGTAATGCTTGTAACTCCACGACTCGTCGCAATGCCAACATAACCGCTTCGCAGATTGCTCCTGAAGCTCTTCTCTTGTCAACTTCTTTGGTGCAGGGACTCGATTGATAGTAGGGGGGGCTGAGGGCTTTAATATTTCTGATTGAGGAGCAACTCTAGTCCTCCAAGCTTCATGATTCAATCGCTCCTCTTGATGTCGTGCGAAAGAAATGGCTGCCATAAGCGTGTACGGTTGTCGCGCTTTAACTTCTCCCCGGATCTCTGGCTTCAAGCCCTCAATAAAGGTCGTTAATAGCTGTTTTTGAGACCAATCATGAGTGTGATTAGATAACCTTTTAAACCTGGTTTGGTACTCCTGAATAGTTGAGGTTTGTCGGATCTTTGCTAATTGTCCGTCAATATTCTCGTAATCGATTGGTCTGAAGCAGATCAGCAATCCTTCTTTGAATTGTCGCCATGAAAGGACTCCATAAGTGTGTTCAAACTAGTCAAACCACTGTATGGCATCCCCTTCAAGATGTATAGCTATAATTTTCACTATAGATGCGTCCGCGGTTTTGTGGTACCAAAAATATTGCTTCGCACGCGAAATCCAACCAATCAGGTCTCCTTCTTCCCATCTAGGGAAGTCCACCCTCATGCATGGATAGTTGGGATCGATCATAGAACCTCCCCTCTTTTGGAAGTCATCTCTTCGGGCTTGGTGCAATTGGGCAGAGCTCTCTCCTTGATGTGATTTCTTCGGGCTTAGTGGTCAGCCCAATCTGAGTTCAGTAAAGAGTGTCCGAATCGTATCATCCATTCATGCCTCAAAGGCTTCAAATTTAGCATTGATTGCCTCCTCAGATGCCATAGTATATGCCTCCAAATCTGTGATGTTATGATCTCTCGTTTGTTGTCGGGTTAAAGGCGTTTATAGGTTGAGAGAGGTGATGGTCGAAAGGGTTGGTGGATTGGTAGATGTAGGCTGCGGTTTAGGCTTGTTTTGTGGCTGTTTTGGGTGTAGTTTGAGGGTGTGGTTCAGTGGAGTTTTAGAGCTATGGATGAAAGTTCTGGATTTGTGGTAGATGATAGCAAAGGTCTGATAGAAATAAGTGGAAGTTGCAGCAAGTATGTGCTGTCTTTGTAAGAGTAGAATTGTCGTCGAAGAAACAACGGTTTTTCGACGTAATTTCCATGAAAAACTTGAGAGAATTGAGGAGGGAATTGATAACAAAATCATAGTTTATATGACAGCAAGGATGTCTAATTTAATTAAGAAAATTTCGACAGTATAACAGCAAGGAAATTGGTGCAAGTTGCGATTGCAGAATTCTCGTCGAAAAATTTCAGCGGTTTACGACGAAAATTTGCAGCAACACAAAATTATTTTTAGGGATGAATTTCTCAATAGATCAATCTTAGATGGAAGCCAAGATGATCTATGAAGGGCTTCTAAACCCTAACTCCTAATAGGACTCCTACTCAAGACTCCTACTTCTAACCAACTCCTAATAGGACTCCTACTCAAGACTCTTATTCCTTTACAACTCCTTATTCTTCTCTAAGAAACAACCTCCTAACCCTAGCCGACCTCTTCACCTTTTTAATAAGGGTCAGCTTAGGTAGATTTTACATGAATATCTCTCTCAATTAGGACTCTCCTAGCTAGAGTCCTAACATAATTTCCATCATAGATGCGTCCATGGTTTTGTGGTACCGAAAATATCGCTCTACACGCGAGATCCAACCAATCGGGTTTCTTTCTTCCCATCTAGGGAAGTCCACCCTCATGCATGGATAGTTAGGGTTAGTCATAGAGCCTCCTCTCTCTTGGAAGTCATCTCTTTGGGTTTGGTATGATTGGGCATAGCTCTCTCCTTGATATGATTTCTTCGGGCTTGATGGTCGGCCCAATTTGAGTTCGGTAAAAGGCATCTGAATCTTATCCTCCATTCACACCTCGAAAACTTTGAATTTAGCATTAATTGCCACCTCAGATGCCATAGTATATGCCTCCAAATCTGTGATGTTAAGATCTCTCTTTTGTTATCAAGTTGAAGGCATGTATAGGTTGAGAGAAGTGATGATCGAAAGGGTTGGTGGATCGGTGGATGTAGGCTACGGTTTAGGCTTATTTTGTGGCTGTTTTGGGTATAGTTTGAGGGTATGGTTTGGTAGAGTTTTAGGGCTGTAATGGTAGTGAATGAAGGTTAGGGAAAAATTTTTAGATCTGTGGTAGATGGCAGCAAAGGATTGATAGAAATCGATGGAAGTTGCTGCAGGTATGTGTTATCTTGTAAGAACAGAATTATCGTCGAAGAAACAGCAATTTCTCGATGAAATTTTTAGCAAAAAACCAAGATATTTGAGGAGGAAATTAACAACAAAATCTCAGTTTATATGACAGCAAGGATGACCAATTTAATCAAGAAAAATTCAGCAATATAATAGCAAGGAAATTGGTGCAAATTACGATAGTAGAATTCTCGTCGAAAAATTTCAGCGGTTTGCGATGAAAATTTGCAGCAACACAAGAACATTTTTAGAGATAAATTTCTTAATAGATCAATCTTAAATAGAAGCCAAGATAATCTATGAAGTGTATAAGAAATTTCATTCAAAAAGGATTACAAATAAATCGGTTAAGGCAACAATATGCGGTTGAAATTTTCTACAGCACAGATTTTCAAGTGTAGCAGATTAGATGTAAAATATTAGTAGTTTATATTAAGAAAATTTTGATGAAACCAAAGGAAAATCCGCTGTTAGGAAGTGTCAAAGCTGTCATAAAAATTTTGTAGAGATTTGGACTGAAAAAATGCAGTAGCAAGATCAAACAGATTGTGCCATGCTATTGGAATTCTGTAAAGTATCTTTCGTCATAGAGATGAAAACTTTACGATGAAAAGTTTATGCAACAATATAGGAACATTTTTTTTAGATTTTTGAATAATAATAACTAAATTACAGTAGTAGTAAGGTAGAAAACCAGAACCTGTTGCAATTCACGGAGAGATCAAAGGATGATTCGCGGTGGTGGAGATGACGACGGAATTCGGCGACGATCTTTTAAGCAATTGTTGGAATTGCTTTGAGCAGTTGTGGAGAGTTGATGGATGGCTATGGAAGGGCATCGAGATTCAAAGAATGTTGCTCTGATACTAGGTGTTAGAACCCTTACAGATTCTAAACTTGGGGTTAATCTCTTTAGGGGATCGTTCTCCTTGGAACTCTATAGGGGTTCCTCCCTCCAAGTTGTTGCTCAAAAGCTACAGAAAAGATTCATCTATTGCTTATGAAAATTGGAGGTATACATGGATATTTATAGGGCTTCTAAACCCTAACTCCTAATAGGACTCCTACTCAAGACTCCTACTTCTAACCAACTCCTAATAGAACTCATACTCAAGACTTATATTCCTTTACAACTCCTAATTCTTTTCTAAGAAACATCCTCCTAACCCTAGTCAGCCTCTTCACCTCTTTAATAGGGTTCAGCTTAGTAGGTTTTACATGAATGCCCCTCTTTATTAGGACTCTCCTAGCTAGAGTCCTAACAGTATCCTATCCATGTTCGCCTTTTCTTTAGGAGTCTTTGGGGATATACTCCTAAAAAGTGATATCCCATGTCTCATCAGTATGAGACATCTCTTGAAATTTTTCATGTCAAACCTTTTGACAATGGTGTCTATGTGCTTAGATTGGGACAAGCCAAGTATCCTCTTAGATCTATCTCTATAGATATGAATCTCCAAGATATAGGATGCATTTCCTAAGTCATTCATTGAGAAGTATTTAGATAACTAATAAGACCCTAAAGTCTTATCGTAAAAAAAAGAAGAGAAAAGGGATGATCACTTCGAGGGGATCGGACTCCTTGATCACTTTTCGATCCCCTCGAAGTGATCAAGGAGGTCGATCCCCTCGAAGTGATCATCCCTTTTTCTCTTCTTTCTTTTACGATAAGACCTTGGGGTCTTATCAATAACCAAGCATTTACTTGGATAACATTCCTATATCATTCCCAATGATCAAGATGACATCTACATATAACACTAAGAAGGTGATAGCGCTCCCACTTATCTTCCTGTACACACAAGGCTCATCTTCGTTTTTAACAAAGTCAGAAGATCTGATTGCCTCATAAAATCTTATGTTCCAACTTTGGAAAACTTGCTTTAGTCCATAAATGGACCTAAACAATCTACACACCTTATTTGGGTAGTCCTTAGACATAAATCCCTCAAGCTGTATCATATACCCCTCCTTCTTGAGGTTGCTAATGAGAAACAAGATTTTCATGTCCATCTGCTAGATCTCATAATCATAGTGTGTTGCAATAGCCAATAATATTCGGATGGATTTTAGCATGGCTACAGGTGAGAAGGTTTCGTCATCGTCAACACATTATCTTTGACAATACTCCTTAGCCACTAGCCTTGCTTTATAGGTCTCTACCTTTCCATCTACTTCAGTCTTCTTCTTGAAAATCTACTTGCAACCGATGGATATAATACCCCCGGGTGCATCAACTAGGCTCCAAACTTTATTGAAGTACATGGAATCCATCTCAGAATTCATGGTTTCTTGCCACTTCCCGGAGTCTATACTCGTAATAGCCTCCTCGTAAGTCTAAGGATCAATATCCTCAACATCCTCTCCTCTAATATGTCTCATATATTCTGAATGAGTCGGCACTAGGGTGGTGGGGGGGGGGGGGGGGTGAATTAGTGCAGTAGTAAAAAACTACGTTGTTTAAAAATCTTTCGTTTCGATTAAACCCGTTTCAGAAAGATAATAACTTGAAAGGGTAAGGGAGCATAGTAAAAGCAATAAGAAGGTAAAGCAGTTTGTAGTAAAGGCTCAAAAGGAAATGCAAAGCGAGTTTTATAGTGGTTTGGTCATCGTGACCTATATCCACTCCCGATTCCTCTTCCGTCGAGGCCACCGGCATCCACTAACGGTCTTCCTTCAATGGGCGAAGACCAACTACCCTTTTACACCCCTTTTCTCCTTTTCACATGTTTAGGAGACAAACTTTTACAAGCACTCACTCATCTCTAAATAGAATTCTAAATTTTGTTATGATCAAGAGCACTAAGAGGAGGGGGTGCAGATAATAACTTTGAAAGCTTACAGAAACATATTTGAAGTAAATGAAGGAAGGCAGTTTGCAATTAAGATAAATAGCACGAAGGAAATGCAAACCAGATTTTAGAGTGGTTCGGTCAAACGTGACCTACATCCACTTTCGGCTTTCTCCTCCGACGAGGTCACCGACGTCCAATAGAGGCCTTCCTTCAATAGGCGAAGGCCAACCACCCTTTTATAGTTTCACTTCTTTTGACGGGCTTAGGAGACAACCCTTACAGAATTTCTCTCCTCTCTTGAAAGCTAAACTTAGAAGAAAAGAGGGAGGAGAACTTCTAGTCTTTACAATACTTTTGAGCTCTAAAAATCACAGAGTAAGATTGGATTTTCGATGTCTTTTGGTTGCCCTTTCATGCAGGAAAGGGTGGGGTATACATATGTTGGGAAATCATGGGGGCGACATCATATGCGCAGCGGAAGAACAAGAAAACAAAAATCCCCGATTCCCAAAAAGATGTTCGTCGTCGTGCGAAGATTGGTGCGCAAAATCCGCAAAACACAAAACTGCGTATAGAGATTGTGTTACCTAGGGAGATCGTATATCCCTGTTTCCTTGCAGATCCTCAGGAGAGGGTGAAGGAGGTCAAGCGTCCTCCTCTCTAGCGGTGATCCACATAGCAGGGTTGCGACGACGCTCCTCAAAACTCCAGGCCTACTCTGAGGTGGAGAGGGAGAGGAGAATAGGAAGGGCAAGCAAAGACTCTAGCCTATGAGGCTGTGAATCCCTCCTATTTATAGAGATCCCGTGTCAAAACCCTAATGGGTCCTTTTCCCTAGTGGGTATTGGATCTGCATCCAATAAGACAAGGGCTCCGTCGGATATCTCATATCCGAACCTCTACTCATCGCAATGCCTACCATATGTGTGTGACCCTCTAGGCCCAATATCGAGCTGGCCGTGAGTCATACCTGTCAGAACTCCTTCTAACTAAGTGAATTATTATCTCTGTAATAATTCACTCGACTCATCGACTACGGAAGTACTAGGCCACTACGCCGTAGTCCCCAGACGATACAGGGGAATCCAATCCATTGGACCTGTCTGTCCTCAATTACCATGTACCTATAGTCCCTCATCCATCTAATATCCCAGAGACCGTATATCGAGCATGGTGCTGTCAGACCCATACGGTTTCTACTTGAGTCTCGCTCTAATCGGATTCTCCCGGAGAACTCTTTCTCTCTCAACCCGAATGACCCTGGCCAGGGATTTGTCTGAGCAAGAACACATGGGATATTCCTCTCATGATACCGAGAGTGGATGATCCTCTATCGACACTCAATAGTCCTCGTAAGGTCGACTACCACTCCCAATGACCAGTTGTACTAGATCTGGGAACAGCCAAACCTATAAGTCTGGTATCAAAGAGTGGAGCACTCATACAGGACATCCTTGGTGTCTCAAGTCTAAGAACCAGATACACCACTAGGACTACGGAATCGTTGTCTGACAATAAGGCATCATCAACCATCCAGCATTCCGTAAGCGGATCAATCAGTGAACTCATTCTCCAATGAGCACCTGTACTGTATCTCTAGTGTCCCTACACGAGCAGCTATGAGACCAGCTGCATCCATCATATGGACGGGTATACAGCACACCAGTCTATCCGGTTATCACGATGTCCCTCTCGAGTAACCTATGACCGGGATTATTTAGGATATGTGTTTAAAGGTGAATCGATCTCATTATCGTGATCTCATCACGATCCGATTCCCATTGCACAAATCCAAGGACATCACTATACATATGCATTTATGCAATAGTTATAAAGTGATATACGCCAAAAATATAATAAGCAAAAAGATTCTGTATCAAGTCACACGTGCCATCACTCACGTGATTGGCTTGCTGGGCACTTATGACTAGCAATCTCCCACTTGACCTAAAGCCAATCACCTATGTGTCTGATCCCCATCAGACCCCTGTGACGCTCAAAGACAATCTGAGACAATGGCTTTGTTAGTGGATCTGCAATGTTATCTTCGGATGGAACTCTTTCCACTGCTACATCTCCTCGGGTCACGATCTCTCTGATAAGGTGGAACCTCCTCAGAACATGCTTAGATTTCTGATGAGACCTAGGTTCCTTCGCTTGAGTAATTGCCCCGTTGTTGTCGCAATATAGGGAAATCGGCTCCTCACTATCCGGCACGACTCCCAAATCTGTGATGAACTTCTTCAACCAGACTCCCTCCTTTGCTGCATCTGATGCAGCAATGTACTCCGCCTCTGTAGTCGAGTCAGCAGTGGTATCTTGCTTGGAACTCTTCCAGCACACTGCTCCTCCATTCAAGGTGTACACATACCCTGAATTCGACTTGCTATCATCGACATCAGACTGAAAACTTGAGTCAGTGTAGCCTTCAACCTTAAGGCTATTACCTCCATATACTAGTAAAAGATCCTTAGTCCTTCTCAAGTACTTAAGGATACACTTTACTGCTTTCCAGTGCTCCAAGCCTGGATCCGCCTGATACCTGCTCGTGACACTCAGAGCATGCGCTATATCAGGCCTAGTACATAGCATGGCATACATGATAGACCCTATTGCTGAGGCATAAGGTATCATATCCATGTTCGCCCTTTCTTCTGGAGTCTTTGGGGACATACTCGTAGAAAGCGATATTCCATGTCTCATCGGTATGAGACCTCTTTTGGAATTTTCCATGCCAAACCTTTTGACAATAGTTTCTATGTACCTGGACTGGGACAAGCCAAGCATCCTTTTGGATCTATCTCTATAGATTCTAATCCCCAAGATATAAGATGCTTCTCCTAAGTCCTTCATGGAGAAGTGTCTAGATAACCAAGCCTTTATTGTGGATAGCATTCCTATGTCATTCCCAATGATGAGGATGTCATCCACATATAACACCAAAAAGCTAATAGCGCTCCCACTTACCTTTCTGTATACACAAGGCTCATCTTCGTTCTTAACGAAGTCATAAGATCTGATTGCCTCATCAAATCTTATGTTCCAACTTCGGGAAGCTTGCTTTAGTCCATAAATGGATCTAAGCAACCTACACACCTTATCTGGGCAGTTCTTGGACACGAATCCCTCAGGTTGCATCATATACACCTCCTCCTCCAGGTTCCCGTTGAGGAATGCGGTTTTCACATCCATCTGCCAGATCTCATAATCATAGTGTGCTGCAATAGCCAATAGAATTCTGATGGATTTTAGCATTGCTACGGGTGAGAAAGTTTCGTCGTAGTCAACACCTTGCCTTTGACGATACCCCTTAGCCACTAGCCTTGCTTTATAGGTCTCTACCTTTCCATCTACTCCGATCTTTTTCTTAAAGATCCACTTGCAACCGCTGGGTACAATACCTTCGGGTGCATCAACTAGGTTCCAAACCTTATTGGAGTACATAGAATCCATCTCAGAATTCATGGCTTCTTTCCACTTCCCGGAGTCTATACTCATAATAGCCTCCTCGTAGGTCTGAGGATCAATATCCTCTACATCCTCTACTCTAATATGTCCCACATATCTCTCAGGAGGATGGGATACTCTATCAGACCTGCGTAAAGTTGAAACTTGTGTATTAGATACCTGAACAGACTTGGGCTGTAGAGTGGTGCTTGAGCTTGGTTCTCCAACCTCGCTCAATTCTATCATTCTCCCACTGTCTCCGTCAAGAATGTGTTCCTTCTCAAGGAACACTGCTCTCTTAGCTACAAAGACCTTTTGGTCCTCGAGATGATAGAAGTAATACCCACAAGTTTCCTTGGGGTATCCCACAAATTTACATCGCCCTGTCCTTGATTCTAACTTATCGGGGTTGTGTCTTTTAACATGGGCAGAGCAGCCCCAAATCTTAACTACTTTAAGATCAGGCTTCTTCCCTTTCCATATCTCATATGGTGTAGACACCACCGACTTAGTTGGAACTCTGTTCAGAAGGTAAGCTGCGGTTTCTAGGGCATATCCCCAGAATGAGATGGGTAGGTCAGCGAAACTCATCATGGACCATACCATATCTAATGATGTACGATTTCTCCTTTCAGAGACACTATTGAGCTGAGGTGTATAAGGAGGTGTCCATTGGGATAATATCCCATGGTCCTTGAGGAAGTGAGTAAACTCTGTACTTAAGTACTCACCTCCTCGATCTGATCGAAGAGTTTTGATACTCTTTCCAGTCTGGTTCTCCACCTCATTCTTATACTCTCTGAATTTCTCAAAGGCCTCGGACTTGTACTTCATTAAGTACACATATCCATACCTTGAGAAATCATCAGTAAATGTAATGAAGTAGGAGTAACCTCCAATGGCATGAGTTGACATGGGTCCACATACATCACTATGTATGAGTTCCAACAACTCAGTGGCTCTCTCTCCAGTTCCATCTTTACCACAGTGGAAGCACTGGCCTTTGTCCTTTGTTGGGTCTTTCTTAGCAACCTTTGCTTTACCTTGTTTGCCCTTGCCCTTTCCCTTCTTAAGGGACCTTTCTGCTTTCCTTTTCTTTCTGGTCTCACCAGTGTAGAGAACTGGCTTCTCTTTCTTAATAGTACTCTCTGCCTCCCTCAACATATTGAGGAGCTTTGGGAGAGTCACCTCAAGCTTGTTCATATTAAAGTTCATTATGAACTGTGAAAAGGAATCTGGTAGGGACTGAAGCACAATGTCCACACACAAGTTATCCTCTAGGACCATTCCTAGACCTGTGAGTTTCTCTATCCACTCAATCATCTTTAGGACATGGTTCTGAACCGGTGTCCCCTCAGTCATCCTAGCGCGGAAAAAGGCTCTTGGATATCTCATATCGTTGAGTCCTTCCCTGTTCCTCAAACAATTTACGGACATGTAGGAGAATGGATCTGGCATCCATCTTTTCATGTTGTCTCTGTAACTCTGGAGTCATAGAGCCCAACATATAGCACTGAGCAAGAGTGGAGTCATCAATGTACTTCACGTAGCGAGCGATCTCATCCTCGCTTGCCCCTTCTTCGGGCGTAGGCATCACTGTATCAAGGACGTACACGATTTTCTCCGCTGTGAGAACAATTCTCAAGTTACGGAGCCAGTCCGTATAATTTGGACCAGTGAGGCGGTTGACATCAAGTATGCCACGTAAGGGATTTGAAAGCGACATTTTCTGAAAATAAAGATGTAGCAAAAATGAATAACATGCAGATTTTGCAAGAAATAAACAATCAAGATATGGACTTCTATCTTAATATGCTCCCACTATTTTACTAACGAGTCACGCGACACCCTCAGCACGTGAAACGGAAGTCTCCGGCAGACTTCTAGTGGGGATCAGGATCCAATCAGCGTCTTAGTGTAACCTCGAGGGACTCGACCAATCACACTAAGCCTAAAAGGTAGACAACTCTTGCCGATCACAACTCCTTGTGATTCCCGTCCTGTTCGGCCTCCGAATCACCATGGCCTCGAGGGACTCGACCGACCATGATGCTCGGTTAAGTCAACACCTTCGTTACAAGATGAGTCTGATTTGATGATATACCCTCGAGGGACTCGACCAAGCATATCATGCCCTCAGGTCACCGGTGACATCTCTATGTCGTAAGCAAGATAGCGAATCGCGATATAGGTGAGTCTCGAGGGACTCGACCAACTCAACCTACACCGGGATTCGGTTCCTACTCATAACGATGGAAGGCCACGTGGGTCAATCTAATTGCCTCACGTTTACCGACTTAATATTATCGAGAGATGTTTCTATGATTTGGTCTCCTATTATGACATGTCACACATGTACATATTTAATATATATCTACATCGCATGCAAATATATATACATATCTAGTATGTGTATAAGCAATCACACCAGATGATCATGGACCACAACCTAATATGATTAGGCCCGAGCCAGTAGGCCTAATCACTCACATCAAGATCTATGTGTGCAACGGTGCATCTCCATGCCTTGTGATCGTCCATCTCGTCCTCGTTGGTTCCGTCGACATCTTGATGCATCTTCATGCATCACGATCGTCCGTCTCGTGGGTCCCGCTATGGCTTCCACGCTCCCGCTGCGCCTCCTCATGTGATTACAACTTAATCATAGGCACGCAGGCCCGACAATAAACGAGAAATATAATGGAGGTTCGCAGACCTCAATAATAATAATCACAAGTACACACATCACACGGTCCATGATCATCCGTCCACTCATCATACATCACATGTATAAATAATCGTCATTATGTAGGACTACTAGATAATAAAAATAATAATCAACTAAACCTTTTAATTAATTAATATTTTCTGAAATCAGGGATATATAGGGAATTTCTCAATTCCTAAGGGTATTTTCGTAATTTGGACAAAAGACAGAAACTGGAATTTCTCAAATTCCGAGGGGCAAAACTGTCTTTTGCGCAGAAAACCCTAATACCCTTTCCCCTTTTCGCTGCTGCGCCGCCGCCGCCGCCACCCTGCTGGCGGCGGCCTGTGCGACAAGGGCGAGGGCACTGCCCTCGCCTGCAGGTGGCACGCCCGCTGGGGTTGCTGCCGCTGCAGGTGGGCGCCCCCGCGGGCGCCGCCGCCTTCGCGGGCGGTTCTGCCCGCGAGTCAGCGCCCGCAGGTGGTGCTGTCTCGCTGGCGGCCGCCCCTGCGGGGTTTTTGCCCGTGGGAGCAGCGGCCACAGGCGCCGCTGCCCTGCGGTGCCTCAGCCCGCGCTGCTGCCCCGCGGCGCCTCTGCTCGCGGGCTCAGTGGCCGCAGGCGCTTCTACCGAGCGGGCTCCCAGCCCCGCCGGCCGCAAGCCTGCTGCAAGCAGATCGCCGGCCGGCTACTGCAAGCACAGCGCTTGCGCATGCGCCGGCGCTGTGCTGCCTGGCTGCGGCTGCGGCTGGCTGCAGGCATGCAGATCGAGGGCAGCAACTGTTGCTGCCCTTCCTCGCTTTTGCGTCAACGATTTTGACGTCAATATTCTTCCTAAACACAACACACGCAGTTCAAAAACCAATCATTCGCACGAACAACCTGGCTCTGATACCACTGTTGGGAAATCATGGGGGCGACATCATATGCGCAGCGGAAGAACAAGAAAACAAAAATCCCCGATTCCCAAAAAGATGTTCGTTGTCGTGCGAAGATTGATGCGCAAAATCCGCAAAACACAAAACTGCGTATAGAGATTGTGTTACCTAGGGAGATCGTATATCCCTGTTTCCTTGCAGATCCTCAGGAGAGGGTGAAGGAGGTCAAGCGTCCTCCTCTCTAGCGGTGATCCACACAGCAGGGTTGCGACGACGCTCCTCAAAACTCCAGGCCTACTCTGAGGTGGAGAGGGAGAGGAGAATAGGAAGGGCAAGCAAAGACTCTAGCCTATGAGGCTGTGAATCCCTCCTATTTATAGAGATCCCGTGTCAAAACCCTAATGGGTCCTTTTCCCTAGTGGGTATTGGATCTGCATCCAATAAGACAAGGGCTTCGTCGGATATCTCATATCCGAACCTCTACTCATCGCAATGCCTACCATATGTGTGTGACCCTCTAGGCCCAATATCGAGCTGGCCGTGAGTCATACCTGTCAACATAGGCCCAAAACTGGTTTAAATTTGGAGCTCAAAAATATCATTTCTTGGATTTTCGGGGTCCTGGCGGTACTACCTCTTGACTGGGATGGTACAACCGCCAGGCAGCTCAGAGACTGAGCCTTTGGGCGGTGCCACCGCCTGACAGGGGCAGTTGCACCACCCAGTCTCACTCGGAGACTGAGCCCAAGCGATGCCACCGCCTGACTAGAACGGTTGCACCACCCAGTCTCGCTCGGAGACTGAGCCCAAGCGGTGCCACCTCCTATCAGGGGCGGTTGCACTACTTAGCAGAGCTCAGAGACCGAGCTTAGGCGGTTCCATCGCTTGTCAGGGGGGGTTGCACTGCCCAGCCTAGCTCGAAGACTGAGCCCTGGGCGGTGCCACCGCTGGCCAAGAAATTTGGGTCCGAATGGGCTGATCCATTCGGCCCAATTTGGGTTTGTCAAAGGCCCAATTGCCCCAAGATTAAGTTAATGGGATCACCTCCCATTTCTAACTTAATCATCGTACTAACTACGATATTTCTTAAGACATTTACTGCAACTTGCTCCGGTGCGTCAATCGCTTCTTCCGGCGAACTTCCGTCGATTATCCGATGAACCTTCGGCGATGCTCCGACGGACTTCCGGCAAACTTCTGGACTTGCGACGATCCACTTGGCGAGTTTCGACGAGCTTCTTTGGCAAACTCCTGGACTTCTCGGATTTGTTCTCGCAGAACCTCCGACGACGGTACGAACTTCCGTCGAACTCTCGAACCCCCAACGTGATCATGGTCTTAACTCCGGCGTAACTCCTGCTGCATGTCTTTCTTCCATCGTAGTTAATCCTGCACATGGAAAACAAAACTTCGATCGAGACAATGAATCCTAAGCAATTAACCAAGTTGTCCGGCATGTCATTGGTCCCTCGACGCTTCGTCCGATTCTTCGGTGGATCGTCCTCTCCTACGGCCTATTACCCAATCGGCCAGTTGACTCCGTAACTCCGATATCCTTGGCATAATACCCGCTCTTCTTGGCCCAATGCCCGAGTCCACGGTCGGAAGCTTTCTGTCGATACGTCGACCGATCCACCGGCCCGACGTCCAATCTTCTGACATGTTCCTCTGGCACAACATGATTTTTCTTGCTTTAATTATCTCATCCTGATCGAAGCATCCTGCATCACTCAAAACGCAGATTAAATCATAAACATATATCTGTTAGGATCGGAGCGGCACTAAGAGGGGGGGGTGAATTAGTGCAGCGGATTAAAACTTCGATTTTAGAAAAATCTTTTGTACGATAAGAACGGAACTTGAAAAGTTTAACTTGAAAGCGTATTCTTAAAGTTGCGCAGCAAGGGTAATAAGGAACTAAAGCAGTAAGAAGATTTGCAGTAATGTAAATGACAATAATAAAATGCAAACCAGAGATTACACCGATTTTAGAGTGGTTCGGTCAAATGACCTACTCCACTTGCGATGCCCCTCTTCGATGAGGCTCCCACCTTCCACTAGCAAATCTCTTGAAATGGAAGGGTAAACACCCCTCTTACAACCCTTTACAAGCAGTTCAACCTCTTACAAATTTTCAATAAGAAAGAAGGAGGAGAACTCTCTAGCAAATTGAAAACAAGACTTGCTAAGACTTTCTAAGACTTTTCTCTCAATCAAAATGCTTCTCAAAAGTTGTAATCTCAGCTGAGATTTGAGGGGTATTTATAAGCCTCAAGAGGATTCAAATTTTGGGCTCCAAAATTTGAATTCTCTTAGGGTTTCCGATGCTGGAGGTGCCACCGCCCAGCCAAGCGGTGCCACCGCCCAGCGCTCGGGTGCTGGACGGTGCAACCGCCCAGCCAAGGAGGTGTCACCGCCCAGCTCTCGGGTGCTGGGCGGTTCCACCGCCCAACCAGGCGGTGCCACCGCCTGGCTCTCCGATTCATTGGTTTGGCTTAATTTTAGCCCAAACCAAATCTGACTTTAGGGCCAGTTGGCCTCTAACCAGGATATAGGATTATCTCTTAATCCTAATCCTAATTACAAGTGAACTACATAACACAAAAACATCCTAAGCAAGTTTTCAACCGCGAACGTCGAGTCTTGTTCCGGCGAGCTTTCCGACGAATTCCTTCCGACGGACTCCCTGCAAGCTCCCAATCTTTGTGATGACTTTAACGAGTAGCCGAGCCTTCTCGGTGATCTCCGCGAGCCTCCGACGATTTCTTCGGCGAACTTCCGACACGTTCCCGATTTCTTCTCGGTTGGTTCCGGCAGCATCTCCGATGATTCTTCGGTCTCTTAAACGTCCATCGAGCTCGATTCCGGTATCCTTGCTTTATGTTTTATGGTTATCGTAGTTAATCCTGCACACTTAACTCAATAATATGGATTAGCTCAATTAACCCATCAATTGATTTTATCATCAAAATCCGAGATTCAACAATCTCCCCCTTTTTGATGATGACAATCAATTGATGGCGGAGCTAAACATAACTCCCCCTATCTATATGCCATATTATGAGAAGATAAAAAACACTTGAATTCCATCCCATTGGATTCAAGCATAACCCGATAAGTTCTAATCGTAGAACTTATCGTTATCCTCATTACACAATAGTAAGTACGAAACTTCGATGAAAATCATAAGTTAAATGATAAGGGACGAATTTTGCTACGACAGAAGATAAAGATTTTCAATATAAATTTCATGATATCAATCTTGTGATATTTTCAAGGATTTGCAAGGCATATAAGACATTCATATCACACAAGTTTTTATAATTCATATTAGTCATGCTATCGTTATGGTGTAAGTCATCACTTAGTCATCACTTCTCCCCCTTTGTCATCAACAAAAAGAGACAAGCCAGCTAATTGATGATCATAGAAAAAGGTTAAGCATTTATCAAAGTTCATCATTCAAATTTGCCAGAAATAGTTTATCCAAAAGACATCATCATTTATGCAGATTAAAACAGTAGTTATCTAAAAGGAAAGATCAGTTATCGTTCAATCGATGACAAACTTGAACTTGTTGTTAAAAGCAAACAGAACAGAATAAAAAGATACATCAATTTAATCCTTAGGAGGTAATCCACAATGCTGATACATGATATCTATTTTTTCATTCATCTGTCGTAGTGTCTTCAAAATTTCAACTTGTTGATTCTGAATTTGTTCTTGCTGTGATTTGATCTGAGATAGCTCCGCCATAATGATATCTTCAGAGGAGGAAACAGGAGCTGAAGGTGCTGCGCCAAAGGGACTAGGAGGAGGAGATTCATTTCCTATAAGAATTGGTGTTTCGGGTTGTTTTATTGGTGGAGGAATTGGATCCGTCCTTCTAGGTTGCCTAACCCATATGCCATTGCTAAAAGTGCACCTAAGTCTTTACAGCAGGTTTTTATTTATTATGTTATATCGATCATTTTGAATAGATTCTTCATCGGGTGGAATGCAAATGTCATAGGCATGAAGAATTCTAGTGATTAACCTCCCATATGGCAATATAGTATCTTTAGTCATAATATCCTGCATGTGTTGGCGAATTAAGTACCCAAAACAATTATGCTGACCGGTCATAATCCAATACATGGTTCCTATTTCTATTTGACTTATTTCGTCAAGATGAAATTGTTTGGGGAATATGATGCTTGTGATAATGTGACGAAGAATTTTAGAGTTGAAAGACAGTAAGTGTTCACAGCTCTTGGGTAGGAAGTCAAGGTTTGGATTTGCAAAAATTGTTTTCACGGCTTCGATATAGGTTGCTCCTATTGTTTTGACGTCCCATTTACCTTTAAAATAGCATCCCCTATCTTTTTCAGTTATGCCAATTAGCTCACAAATGGTGCTGTCAAATATTCTAATGGGTGTTCCTAGAAGGTAAGTGCTTAGGCTATCATTGTCCTCATATAGGTTGGCATAGAACAATCTCACTAACCGTGGATAGATTGGTTCCTCTATTTGTAGTAGAGGTAGAGCTTCTAGGTGTGCAAACCACCTAATGGGATCTAAGTCCTCTAGTTCATCCAAATCAACGTATTTTCCCTTATGGACACATCGTGTTTCAAATTTTGGAAAGCTAAGGGCTACCTCTTTTGATCTAAAAAGGTCATGGTTATATGAATCTCCTTCAATCCTTATTCCTTTTGATCTCTTAGGAGCCATTTTCTAGACAAGATGATGATGAAATTGTGAAAAATAAGCAAAAGAAAGAGAAAAGAAAAGAGGGATTTCAAGTGTTACCTTGTGGAGATTATGTTGAGAGATGGAAAGCTTGGACCACCAAGAATCCTTCTCCAATGTTTCTAAGAGTTAGAATGAGGGTTAGAGGGAATGGGAGAGGGTTTTTGAGAGGTTTTTCTTCGGGTTGGGGGCGGTGTCACCGCCGGCCCTAACCCTTCGGGTTAAAAGGGTTACTCGGTCGGTGTCACCGCCAAACCGGTCGGTGTCACCGCTTGGCGCCCGAGCGCTAGGCGGTGCCACCGCTGGCATCACGCGGAGGAAAGAAAAAAAATTTTTTCTTCCTTCCTTTTGTTTAGCTTCTTCCCTCAAGATCATAAGTTATACTTTAATGGATCATTTTGAATTGAAGAAGAAGGAAGAATTCAAATTCATAAACGAAGGGAAAAGAACGAGTCCTTTTTGTGAAGTTCATTTTAGGGACAATTTAGCATGCCTAATTCCCTTCGGATGAATTCAAATTGGTCTTCATTCAAAGCTTTTGTAAATATATCTGCTAATTGATGCTTTGTGTCAATGAATTCTAGAACAACATCATTGTTAAGGATATGATCGCGTATGAAATGATGCCTAATGTCGATGTGCTTAGTTCTAGAGTGCTGAATTGAATTTTTAGTAAGGCATATGGCACTAGTATTATCGTATTTTATGGGAATATTTTCAAAGTGAATTCCATAGTCTTCTAATGTATTTTTCATCCAAATTACTTGTGCACAACATGCACTTGCAGCAATGTATTCGGCTTCCGCCGTAGATAGTGCAACTGAATTTTGTTTCTTGGAAGTCCAAGAAACAAGTGCATGTCCTAAAAATTGGCATGTTTCGGATGTACTTTTTCTATCTATCCTGCATCCGCCAAAATCGGCATCTGCATAAGCTATTAGATCGAATTTTTCAGATTTTGGATACCACAATCCTAAATTTGGAGTTCCTTTAAGATACCTAAATATTCTTTTAACACTCTTAAGATGAGATAATTTAGGATTAGATTGAAACCTAGCGCAAAGTCCTACACTAAACATAATATCCGGTCTAGTCGCGGTGAGGTAGAGTAGACTACCTATCATTCCCCTATATGTTTTTTGATCGAAACTTTCACCATTTTCATCCATATCTAACTTAGTCGCAGTACTCATAGGGGTGTTTATTGCTTTTGAATTATCCATGTTAAATCGTTTTAACAATTCTAATGTATATTTAGATTGGTTAAGAAATATACCATCACTAAGTTGTTTGATTTGTAATCCCAAAAAGAAAGTTAATTCACCCATTAAACTCATTTCAAATTCAAGACTCATACATTTGGCAAATGATTCATATAGTGATTCATCCGAAGAGCCAAAGATAATATCGTCAACATAAATTTGCATAATAAGAAAATTATTTTCAAAATGTTTAATAAACAATGTAGTATCAACCTTGCCTTTAGTAAAATTATTTAAAATAAGAAAGGAACTAAGCCTTTCATACCAAGCTCTAGGAGCTTGTTTCAAGCCATAGAGGGCCTTAGTCAATTTGAATACATGATTAGGAAGAAGAGAATTTTCAAATCTGAGAGGTTGTTCGACATATACTTCTTCGAAAATAAAACCATTCAAGAAAACACTTTTAACATCCATTTGAAATAGTTTAAAATTATTACTACTAGCATAGGCAAGGAGCATCCTTATGGCTTCTAATCGAGCCACGGGAGCGAAGGTTTCTTCGTAATCGATACCTTCTTCTTGGTTGAAACCTTTGGCCACTAATCTAGCCTTGTTTCTAACCACGATACCATTTTCGTCTTGCTTGTTTCAAAAGACCCACTTAGTACCTATGACTAAGTGGTCACTTGGTCTAGGAACAAGCTTCCATACGTCATTCCTCTCAAATTGGTTCAATTCTTCTTGCATTGCAATGACCCAAAAATCATCTTTTAAGGCTTTGTCAATGCATTTAGGTTCAATTTGAGAAAGGAAAGCGACGTTAGCACAGAAATTTTTGAAAGAAGAACGAGTTTGAACCCCTTTTGATGTATCTCCTATAATTTGCTCTTTTGGATGAGCATCTACATACTTCCATTCTTTTGGTAAAGAAATTTCGGAAGAAGATGCATTCAAATGGCTATTTTGAGGAGAGGGTTCATTTAAATTCAAATTATCAAAACCAAGATCATCATCAAAATCATTTTTCTTTAAATCGGAAATTTCATTAAAAACTACATGAATAGACTCTTCTATTACTAAGGTTCTTTTATTAAAAATCCGAAAAGCCTTAGAAACAGAAGAGTAGCAAAGAAAGATGCCTTAATCGGATTTAGCATCAAATTTACCTAAGGCATCCTTTTCATTTAAAATAAAGCATTTACAACTGAAAACTTTAAAATAAGAAATATTTGGTTTTTTGTTATTCCATAATTCATAGGGAGTTTTTGATAGAGATGGTCTTATTAGAACCCTATTCATGATGTAGCAAGCCGTATTTACGGCTTCGGCCCAAAAATATTTGGGTAACCTATGTTCATTTAACATAGTTCTTGCCATTTCTTGTAGGTTTCTATTTTTTCTTTCAACTACACCATTTTGTTGAGGATTTCTTGGAGTTGAGAAGTTGTGATTGTATCCATTAACTTCGCAAAAATTTTGAAAGTCATGGTTTTGAAATTCACCACCGTGATCACTCCGAATTGATGAAATCATGAAGCCTTTTTCTTTTTGAGTGAGTTCACAAAATTTAGAGAAACACTTGAAGCAATCACTTTTGTGAGCTAAGAAATAGGTCCAAGTGTATCTAGAGTAGTCATCCACAATCACAAAAGCATATTTGCTTCCACCTAGACTTGTTGTATCAATTGGTCCAAATAAGTCCAAATGGATCAATTGTAATGGTCTAGTGGTGCTAATTTGATTTTTTGGTTTGAAGCTTGTTTTTATTTGTTTGCCTAGTTGACATGCATCGCATACTTTGTCCTTAATAAACTTTATATTTGGAATTCCTTGTACTAATTCTTGAGATGAGATCTTAGATATTGTTTTCATGCTTGCATGGCCTAATCTCCTATGCCAAAGCCAAGCATCATCATTTACGGCAGAGAAACACATTTCATTACTTAGTTCATCAAGATTGATGGTATAGACATTATTTTGTTTTAAAGCAATCATAGTCATGTTATGATTTGGTTTTTCAATAATGCACATAGTTGACTAATACTCAAGAGATTATGTTTCAATCCATCAACTAGTAAGACATCATCAATGGAAAAATTAAATTTGTTACCAATAGTTCCCTTGCCAATGATTTTGCCCTTGTTGTTATCTCCGAAGGTAACGTACCCTTCTTCTTTGCTAGTGAGCATAGAGAAATGAGATGGATCTCCAGTCATATGTCTTGAGCATCCACTATCGAGATACCATCTCTTGCTCCTAGCTTGTGGGTTTGTCTACAAAAGAGGATGATTTTTAGGTACCCATTTGATTTTGGGTGCCTCAAAAATTGACCCACTAACTTTGTTATTTATTATTAAATTCTTTATAGTTCCTTTAGGAACCCATATTAATTTTTGTGAACTAATTTTCCTAAATGGGCATTTGTAGGCAATATGTCCGGATTTGCAGCAAAAGTTGCATTTCATATAAGAGGAAACATGTAATGTAGGTCCTTTTATGAAAGTGGTAGGATTTTGATGTAATCCTTTTACAAATCCAATTCCATTTCTATTTGCGATGTGACCCTTGTGTGCAAGGATCATATCTAATCCTTTGCTACCAACCTTAAACTTGTTTAAGGTTTCCTTAAGAAGCAAATTTTTATTTTTTATTGCTTCTAAGTGCTCACACTTAGAGCATGGAGGAGTTTGAAGACTATCAAACTTATCTTGTAGCAAAGCATGCTCTTTCTTTAAGATACTTAACTTCTTGCTAACAGTTCTACATTCATCAAATAATTCATGAAAAGCGATAGATAGTTCTTCAAAAGATAAATCTTCATTAAATAAATCACATACCTCTTCTCCTAACGCCATTAGCGCGTAATGAGCAACTTGCTCGGTGTTGGACTCCTCTTCTTCGGATGCGCTTGAATCATCCCACATTGCCTTGAACGCCTTCTTCTTTGATGTTCTCTTTTTGGCTTGAGGACAATCGTTCTTATAGTGTCCCGGTTTTTTGCATTCATAGCAAATCACTTGGTCCTTCTTTTGTTCAAATTTATTTTTTGTATTATTTTTAAATTTGTTCTTTCTTAAATATTTTTTAAATTTTTGAGTCAAAAGTGCAATGTCATTATCATTGTCCTCATCACTTGATATTCCTTTCAAGTGGTCTTCTTGTGATTTGAGTGCCATATCCTTCCTGTTCTTTGGAAGGGGGTTCTCGAGCTCGTCATGAGCTTGACATGTCATTTCGTAGGTCATTAGAGACCCAATGAGTTCTTCAAGAGGGAATGCTTTAAGGTCTTTGGCCTCTTGAATGGCCGTAACTTTTGGATCCCAACTTTTAGGGAGGGATCTTAAGATTTTAGTTACTAGTTCAAAGTTAGTAAAATCTTTACCAAGAGCTTTAAGTCCATTGATGACATCCGTAAACCGGGTGTACATGTCTCCGATGGACTCACTTGGTTTCATTCGGAAAAGTTCGTAAGAGTGCACAAGGATGTTGATTTTGGACTCTTTCACTCGGCTAGTGCCTTCATGAGTGACCTCAAGAGTTCTCCAAATATCAAAAGCCAAATCACACATTGAAACACGATTAAATTCGTTTTTGTCTAGTGCACAAAACAAGGCATTCATAGCCTTTGCATTTAAAGCAAAAACCTTCTTCTCCGATTCATCCCATTCGCTCATCGGAAGAGAAGATTTTTGAAATCCATTCTCGACAATAGACCAAAGCTCAAAGTCTATAGAAATGAGGAAGATCCTCATGCGAGTCTTCCAATATGTGTAATCCGACCCATTAAACAAAGGTGGTCGTGCAATAGAATGGCCCTCTTGCATGCCGGAGTAAGCCATCTCTCTTGGGTATTAAACCAAATATGAGAGATAACCTTGCTCTGATACCACTTGTTAGGATCGGAGCGGCACTAAGAGGGGGGGTGAATTAGTGCAGCGGATTAAAACTTCGATTTTAGAAAAATCTTTCGTACGATAAGAACGGAACTTGAAAAGTTTAACTTGAAAGCGTATTCTTAAAGTTGCGCAGCAAGGGTAATAAGGAACTAAAGCAGTAAGAAGATTTGCAGTAATGTAAATGACAATAATAAAATGCAAACTAGAGATTACGCCGATTTTAGAGTGGTTCGGTCAAATGACCTACTCCACTTGTGATGCCCCTCTTCTTTGAGGCTCCCACCTTCCACTAGCAAATCTCTTGAAATGGAAGGGTAAACACCCCTCTTACAACCCTTTACAAGCAGTTCAACCTCTTACAAATTTTCAATAAGAAAGACGGAGGAGAACTCTCTAGCAAATTGAAAACAAGACTTGCTAAGACTTTCTAAGACTTTTCTCTCAATCAAAATGCTTCTCAAAAGTTGTAATCTCAGCTGAGATTTGAGGGGTATTTATAGGCCTCAAGAGGATTCAAATTTTGGGCTCCAAAATTTGAATTCTCTTAGGGTTTCCGATGCTGGAGGTGCCACCGCCCAGCCAAGCGGTGCCACCGCCCAGCGCTCGGGTGCTGGACGGTGCAACCGCCCAGCCAAGGAGGTGTCACCGCCCAGCTCTTGGGTGCTGGGCGGTTCCACCGCCCAGCCAGGCGGTGCCACCGCTTGGCTCTCCGATTCATTGGTTTGGCTTAATTTTAGCCCAAACCAAATTTGACTTTAGGGCTAGTTGGCCCCTAACCAGGATATAGGATTATCTCTTAATCCTAATCCTAATTACAAGTGAACTACATAACACAAAAACATCCTAAGCAAGTTTTCAACCGCGAACGTCGAGTTTTGTTCCGGCGAGCTTTCCGACGAATTCCTTCCGACGGACTCCCTGCAAGCTCCCAATCTTTGTGATGACTTTAATGAGTAGCCGAGCCTTCTCGGTGATCTTCGCGAGCCTCCGACGATTTCTTCGGCGAACTTCCAACACGTTCCCGATTTCTTCTCGGTTGGTTCCGGCAGCATCTCCGATGATTCTTCGGTCTCTTAAACGTCCATCGAGCTCGACTCCGGTATCCTTGCTTTATATTTTCTGGTTATCGTAGTTAATCTTGCACACTTAACTCAATAATATTGATTAGATCAATTAACCCATCAATTGATTTTATCATCAAAATCCGAGATTCAACAATATCAAGTGGTTTCATCATCAAAATACGAGATTCAACAATCTCCCCCTTTTTGAAGATGGCAACCAATTGATGACGGAGTTAAACTTAACTCCCGGAGTTTAAACAAACTCTCCCTATCAATATGCCATAGAACCTTAAATTCAAACTGAATTCAAGTCATTATAATATTTATTATGAATACTTGCAACACGTCATCATGAACTTATGCATAAACTTATGCATAACATTATACTTCTCCCCCTTTGTCATCAACAAAAAGGAGAAGTCCAACTATTCTTGTGTTTGTAGTATTAATTCAACTTATTACATGAAAAACATAATATCAAGTTTTATCATCATGCAGTTTTGAAGCTAGAAAAGTTAGCAAGTGTTACATCATGTTTAGAACATTCAAGCTATCAAGTTTTAGATATGCAAGTTTTACAGCATACAATATAGCACTTTTGGTAATGTTCAAGATAGCAAGTTCTACATCATGCAAGCTAGCAATGTTACAATATTTTAAAACTTGCAAGCTAGCAATTTCAAAGATATGCAAGTTGGCATATTTGCTTTTCTTGAGATAGGCACGATAGCACATTTTTACATTTTCTTGAGATTTCAAGCTAGCAATTCTCGGTGATGTTCAAGATAGTAATTTCTTCTCTTTTGAGAAGTGTAATTTTTGCTTTTTTCTTGAATTGTGCAAGCTAGCTATCTCCCCCTTAGTCATTGTTAAAAAGAAGGGAAGACCCTTTCTAAAGAAGGGAAGACCCTTTATGTCAATTTCTAAATCATGACAAAGGTGAGTAATTATTCTTATTTCAAAATTCCATAATTGAGATAAACCTTGAATTCAAATTAAGGCAATTTTAATCATGATTCACATCATATGCAATACATCACATACATCGTAATAAAAAGCATAAGTATTACATGCATCATTTTATCAAAAAATCGTAGTATTTCATCACATGGCAAGATATCAGCAAGTAAAATTACGATGCAAGTTCTTAATATCTTAACATGATGCAAACATGGCATATGGCAATCATAGCATTTCGATCATCAATTTACCATATATTTCAATGCAAGCTTCTTTTGATATCTTAACATAATTCAAATTCAAATATGACACTTATAGCATCAATTCATATATTTCTTATTCAAATATGACACTCATAGTATCAATTCATATATTTCTCCCTCTTTGTCATCAACAAAAGGAGAAGTAGCTCTAGCTATTTTAAAAGATATACAAGTTTTTGTAACATGAAGCTAGATTTTTATCACAACATATAAGCACAAAAGCATAGCAAGATTCTTATGTTCAATCATGGCAATTCAACACTTGCTTCTTGTGCAAGATTGCACTTTGCTTTTCTTTGCATGTTCTAACTAGCAAAAGCTTTCTCCCCTTTTTTTTTGTTGAAAAGAAGGGAAGAGTATAAGCTAGCCAGCATTTGCCTTGAGCTAGCAATCTTTCTCCCCCTATGTCATTGCCGAAAAGAAGGAGAGGAACCAATGATTTAGACTTTTACAAAAACTATGAATTTGCATCAATCAATATTTCAATCATCACATGATACATACAAGACAACAATGCAAAGAAATCATGTCATGAAAGACATCAATTGTTAAACATGATATGATAATAGTCTCAAAATTTTTAATTTGCGATACATGTGATACATTGCGATACGCTGAAAAATTTAATGTGATGCTTTTAAGGATATCAACCTATTTTTGATACAAAGCATGGCAAGAGCAATTATATTGCAAGTTTTCTAAGTTTTGCATTTTTTGCTTCTTTCGAGATAGTAATTCTTTGCTTCTCTTTAGATTGCAAGATTTGCAATTCATTGGTAGTGTTCATGATAGCAAGTTCTTTCATTGAAATGATAGAACTAGCAAATTTTCCTTCCTTTGAAATATGCAGGCTAGTAAACTAACTCCCCCTTTATCATTATCGAAAAGAAGGGAGAAATCAATGGCTAAAAAATTTTAATCATTATACAAGCCATATTACAAAATCATGTCATGATATCAAGAAAATTCAAGAAGGACATGATTCATTCAACAAATCTTTTTAATAGAGCAAAAGAATTATACAACCAAGGATCATGATTAAAATATATCAATATCATAGATTAAGTCATGATTTGTGATTCATCATAAAACAAATTAATTTTCAGTCATCACATAAGGCATTTAAAGAATTTTTTAAACATAGGAGAATGATTAATTTAAGCATGCAATGTTTCAATCAAATTCAAGTCACTAATACTAATACTTTCATATTGTGAGTATCAATTCATGAATACCAAAAGATATTATTTGTGATTCCAATTTTGCAAGATCAAGATTATGATTTAGATAAAACTCATTCAAATCAAATCGTTAACTTGAAACTCATAATCAAGTCATCAAAATCAATTTCGAGATTCACAAAATATCATGAAATTATTAATCTCGATCAGATGGGAAAAGCATTTTTTAAGTGATTCTTTTTCATCTAAGCATGCCTTAGTCTTTATATGCCAAATTAAGATAAGCATGAAAGTTCAAGATGTAAAAGCAAAATCTTATAAAACAACTCATCAAGCAAGATTTTAAACATCTATTTTCAAGCCATATAAAGAGTAAGTCAAGGATTCAATTATCTCATGTCATGAATTCCAATAGGCATCTCAAATTATCAATATCACAATAAAAAGATATTTCAAAAAGATATATCGATAAGTGATTCATTTGTATCATTTCATTCATTCGGAAGATTCTCCTCTTTGGTAAATAAATCTAGGAGAACAAAATGAATTAAGAGAGATATAACATGATTGAAGCATTGAACATGATTCATATTTAAAATGTGTCTCATGTCATAAGTATGAATCAAGCATTTGTGAAATTCGAAATCATCCTCAAAGTCACATTCAATAAATTCATACATGACAAGCATAGATTTATTGAAAAGTCGATAAGATAGAGGATCGCATTTCATTTTTATAAATTTCTATTCATATGATTTGCTTCTTATAAGCATGCCTTTACCTTTAATAGAACAAGTGTCAACATTTAAGACAGAAAGGTAAATTTCATAAAACAAATCATCAAGCATGATTCCATAATAACATCCTTTTAATATCTTGATATTCATCATCAAGTATGATTTCAAAAAGTATATTCAAGAGAAATCATTAAGACCAAATGCATGATACACTCATTTATTTTCAAAATATTCATAATGTTTATTTTCATGAGATTCACAAGATTGGTAAAATAAATTTATTAATCTCAATAGGATAGAAAATTCATTTTCATTTCATACAATTGATTTCATGTGAGGGTATTCAAGTCTTTTGTGAAAACATGTATCATCATTTAAAATCGAAACATAAGTTTCGTCAAGAAACCGTCAAGACCAAACACATCATGATATCACATCTATCATCAAAAGACTATCAAGAAATTCATACATAGATGTACATGCACTATGTCATCTTAATATGTCATGAGAATGTCATCTTAATTCGTCATAAAAATTATTAGACCAAAAACATGTTAATCTAAAATGAGAGTTTCAAATCAACATTTACTTCAAAAACTCATGCATGACATTAAATCATCAAGATACACATGCATGGATTAATCATAAGCATTATCACATATCATATAATTATCATCCTTAATGTTGCATACATCATTCAACATTTCAAAACATAACATGCATGAAACCTTAGCAATATACTTTTCATGATCAAATCTTTAATTTTTCAAAGATGCTAAAAAGAAAAACATGATATAATTTTTGAAAAATAATTTTTTTTTATTTCCTATTCCTACTATCTAAATTAAGCACTCATGAAGGACTTCAAGTAATTTCAAAATAATTCAAGAGAGTTGAGTTACTTATCTTGTAGTTGACGCCCGTCAAAGCCCAATTCGCCGTTTCACCTTTGGAAGTTCTTGATTCATCCTTGGTTGTCTTCCTCTTCTTTGGCCTCTTCCTCCGTTCAAGTTCATTGTTTATTTTTAATTTTTGTTTAATAAACTTATTAAGATTTAGTGTTCGAAGTTCAAGTTCATCATTGTCCTCATCACTTGAGTCATCGCTCAAGTGGTATTCATTTGTCCGAAGTTTCAAATTCTTCCTATTCTTTGGAAGGTGGTTCAAGTGCTCATCGGGTTCAAAATGTTCCAAAAGTGTCATTTCATAGGTCATTAATGACCCAATTAATTCTTCTAATGAAAAATTATTTAAATTTTTTATCTCTTATATTGCGGTTATTTTAGGATCCCACCCTTTTGGAAGGGATCTTAAGATCTTGCTTACGAGATCAAAATTTGAAAAAGATTTACCAAGAACTCTTAGATTATTGATGACATCCGTGAAACAGGTGTACATGTCGCCTATAGTCTCGCTTGGTTGTATTTGAAAAAGCTCAAAATCATGCAATAAAATGTTAACTTTCGAGTTTTTGACTCTACTAGTTCCCTCGTACATGATTTCAAGTATTCGCCAAATATCAAAAGCCGTTTCACACATAGAAACCCGATTAAACTCATTTTTGTCTAAGGCGCAAAACAAGGCATTCATAGCCTTTTCGTTTAAAGAAAAATACTTCTTCTCCAAATCCGACCATTCGTTCATTGGTTTAGAGTGAAGTTGAAAACCGTTTTCAATAATATTCCATAAATCCAAATTCATAGAAATAAAGAAAACTCTCATTCGAGTTTTCCAATAAGTGTAGTCCAATCCGTTAAACAACGGTGGACGAACAACCGATAAGCCCTCTTGAAAGCCATGAAGAGCCATTTCTCTTAGGTATAAATCTGAAATGAGAAATACCGGGCTCAGATACCAATTGTTAGGATCAAGAGCATTAAGAGGGGGGAGGGGGTGAATTAGTGCAGCGGAAAACTTTCGATGATTAAAACTGCGTTCGTACGTTGAAATCCGATTCCGATGTAAAAGTCGTTTCGTGTAGATAATAACTTTGAAGGCTTACAGAAACATATTTAAAGTAAAGTAAAGAAGGCAGTTTGTAGTTACGATAAATAGCACGAAGGAAATGCAAACCAGATTTTAGAGTGGTTCGGTCAAACGTGACCTACATCCACTTTCGGCTTCCTCCTCCAACGAGGTCACCGACGTCCACTAGAGGCCTTCCTTTAATAGGCGAAGGCCAACCACTCTTTTACAGTTTCACTCTTTTTGACGGGCTTAGGAGACAACCCTTACAGAATTTCTCTCCTCTCTTGAAAGCTCAAAACTTGGAAGAAAAGAGGGAGGAGAACTTCTAGCCTTTACAATACTTTTGAGCTCTAAAAATCACAGAGTAAGATTGGATTTTCGGTGTCTTTTGGTTGCCCTTTCATGCAGGAAAGGGTGGGGTATATATAGGCCTCAAACTGGTTTGAATTTGGAGCTAAAAAATATCATTTCCCGGATTTTCGGGGTCCTGGCGGTACTACCTCCTGACTAGGGCGGTACAACCGCCTGGCAGCTCGGAGACTAAGCCTCTGGGCGGTGCCACCGCCTGACAAGGGCTGTTGCACCACCCAGTCTCACTCGGAGACTTAGCCCAGGTGGTGTCACCGCCTGACTGGAGCGGTTGCACCGCTTAGTCTCGCTCGGAGACTGACCCCAAGCGGTGCCACCTCCTGTCAGGGGCGGTTGCACCACTTGGCAGAGCTCGGAGACTGAGTTCAGGCGGTTCCACCGCCTGTTAGGGGCAGTTGCACCACCCAATCTAGCTCGGAGACTGAGCTCTGGGCGGTGCCACCGCCGACCTAATTGGTGCCACCGTTGGCCAAGAAATCTATGTCCGAATGGGCTGATCCATTCGGCCCAATTTTGGTTTGTCAAGGGCCCAATTGCCCCAAGATTAAGTTAATGGGATCACCTCCCATTTTTAACTTAATCATCATGCTAATTACGATATTTCTTAAGACATTTACTACAACTTGCTCCGGTGCGTCAATCGCTTCTTCCGGTGAGCTTCCGGCAAACTTCCGTCGATCATCCGATGAACCTTCGGCGATGCTCCGGCAGACTTCCGGCAAACTCCTAGACTTGTGACGATCCACTTGGCGAGTTCCGATGAGCTTCTTTGGCAAGCTCCTGGACTTCTTGGATTTGTTCCCGTAGAACCTCCGACGACCATCCGGACTTCCGTCGAACTCTCGAACCCCCAACATGATCATGTTCTTGATTCCGGTGCAACTCCTGTTGCATATCTTTCTTCCATTGTAGTTAATCTTATACATGTAAAACAAAACTTCGATCGAGACAATTAATCCTAAGCAATTAACCAAGTTGTCCGGCATGTCATTGGTCCCTCGATGCTTCGTATGATTCTTCGGCGCATCGTCCTTTCCTGCGGCCTATTGCCTAATCAGCTAGTTGACTCCGCAACTCCGATATCCTTGGCACAATACCTACTCTTCTTGGCTCGATGCCTGAGTCCACGGCCCAAAGCCTTCTGTCGATATATCGACCGATCCACCGGCCTAACGTCCAATCTTCTGACATGTTCCTCCAGCACAACATGATTTTTCCTACTTTAATTGTCTCATCATGATCGAAGCATCCTACGTCATTCAAAATGCAGATTAAATCATAAACATATATCAAGTGGTTTCATCATCAAAATACGAGATTCAACAAATTTAAGCTAGATAAAGGGATCTCTCAATTAATTTCTATAGTGTTTTCTCACTTTTAAGTTCTCTGTGCTTGTGTATGTCAACAAGGGATGAGAGGGGTATTTATAAACCTCAAGTAGATTCAAACTTGGAGCCTAAAAGAGTCACATCCCGAGTTTCTCAGGTCCTAACGGTACCACCGCCTATGCTGGGCAGTACCACCGCTTGCAGCATTGACATTAGGTGGTACCACCGACCAGTTTGGCGGTACCATCGTCTAGAAGACTATGTCTGGATGGTACCACCACTTAGACTGGCGGTACAACCGCCTAACACTGCCACTTGGTGGTACCATCGCCTGACACAGTCTTGAAGACTGTGCCACGACGGTTCCACTTGTTGGGTCATTATTTGGGTCTGTCACTTGGCTCAACATAGCCCAAACTTGGGCCCAATTGACCTCTAATTGAGTTGACCCAATTCCAACCCAATTATGTGCTAACTATAAATTTTAAGACATTTACTAAGCTAAATAAGTCTGTAAGTCTAGGTTTCTTCTAGCAAGCTTCCGGTGAACTTCCGATGATCTCTTGACAATGTTCCAACGGACTCCCGACAAGCTTCTGGACTTTATAACAATCTTCTTAGTGAATTCTGATGAGCATCTTTGGCAAACTCCTGGACTTCTCGATCAATTTCGGTAGAACTTTCGACGAACATCTAGACTTTCGATGAAATCTTGAACTCCCAACGAAATCTCGTTCTTGAATCCAGGACTTCATTTTGCTTTATGCCATGCTATCATAGTTAATCATTTACACTTAAAACCAACTTATATCTAGACAATTATTACAAAGTTTGAATCAAAGTTGTTTGACATGTCGTTGGTTCATCGACGCTTTGTCCGATTCTTCGACGCATCGTCCTCTCTTGCGGCCTATTGCCCAATCGGCTAGTTGACCTCTACAACTCCAATTTCTCTGGCATAATTTTTACTCTTCTTGGCCCGATGCCTGAGTCCATGGCCCGAAGCCTTCCGTCGATATGTCAATCGATCCTTCTGCTCGACGTTTAATCATCTGACATGTTTTTCTTTAGCCCAACATTATTCTTCCTACTTCAATTGTCTCTCCCTGATCGAAGCTTCATGTGTCACTCAAAACGTAGATCAAATCATAAATAGTATTAATTAGTTTCATCAACAAAATTCGAGATTCAACAATCTGTTAGAACCCTTGCAGATTCTAAACTTGGGGTTGATCTCTTTAGGGGATCGGCCTCCTTAGAACTCTATAGGGGTTCCTGCCTCCAAGTTGCTGCTTAAAGGCTACAGAAAAGATTCATCTATTGCTTATGAAAAGAGAAGGAATACATGGCTATTTATAGGGCTTCTAAACCCTAACTCCTAATAGGACTCCTACTCAAGACTCCTATTCCCTTACAACTTCTAATTCTTCTCTAAGAAAAAACCTCCTACATGAATGTCCCTCTCAATTAGGACTCTCCTATTGAATCTCGGATTTTGATGATGAAGTCAATTGTCATTTGTTGTCTAATGTATGTGTCGAGATAAGTGTGCAGGATTAACTACGATGAAAGTAAGACATGCAGTAGGAGTTGCGCCGGAGTCATGACAATGATCACGTTGGGAGTTCGAGAGCTCGACGGAAGTTCGGACAGTCGTCGGAGGTTCTGCGGGAACAAATCTGAGAAGTCCAGAAGCTTGCCAAAGGAGCTCGTCGAAACTTGCCAAGTGGATCGTCGCAGTCCAGGAGTTTGCCGGAAGTCCGCAGGAGCATCACCGAGGGTTTATCGGATGATCGATGGAAGTTCGTCGGAAACTCGTCGGAAGAAGCGAGTGACGCACCGAAGCAAGCTACAGAATATGTCTTAGGAAATAATCATAGTTAGCACTTTGATTAAGTTAGAAATGGGAGGTGATCCCATTAGCTTAATCCTGGGGCAATTGGGCCCCTGAAGAACTCAAATTGGGTCGAATGGTTCAACCCATTCGGACCCAGGATGCTGTGGGCGGTGCAACCGCCCCAGCCAAGAGGTGCAACCGCCCAGGGCTCAGTCTCCGAGCGAAACTAGGCGGTGCAACCTCCTCTGTCAGGAGGTAGCACCGCCAGAGCTCAAGTTTCGAGCTCTGCCAGGCGGTGCAACCTCTCCAGTCAGGCGGTGCAACCGCCTGAGCTCGGTCTTCGAGCTCTGGCAGAGCGGTGCAACCGCCCCTGACAGAGAGGTGCAACCGCCTGGGGTCAGTCCTCGAGCTCTACCAGGCGGTGCAACCTCTCCAGTCAGGAGGTGCAACCGCCTGATCCCGGAATTCCGGGATTTGATCGTTTTGAGCTCTAAATTTGAACTGGGTTGGGGACTATAAATACCCCACCCATTCAGCACTGAAAAGATATAGACCTACACCGAATTCTTGATCTTTTCTGTGATTCTAAGAGCTTAAATTTGTGTAAAGTCCAAAAGTTCTCCTCTTTCTGTTCTTCAAGTCTTGAGTTGTAAAGAGAGGAGAGAAAGGTTCTGTAAGGGTTGTCTCCTGAGCCCGTCAAAAGGAGTGAAACTGTAAAAGGGCAGTTGGCCTTCGCCTATTGAAGGAAGGCCTCTAGTTGACGTCGGTGACCTCGTCGGTGGAGGAAGCCAAAAGTGGAGTAGGTCAAGACTGACCGAACCACTCTAAATCTCTGGTTTGCTTTTATTTTAAGCACTTTATCATTACTGCAAACCTCCTACATAGCTACTGTTCTCTGTGCTTTTACAAACAAGTTTCTAAGTTCTGATCTTTTCGAATCTGCATTCAAACGTAAATCGGTGTTTTCGTACGATCCTTACATTGCAGTTTACATTTACGTTTTGATTCTATTTATAACTGCAAACTGTCTTCTGCGCTTTTACGAACGAGTTTCTTTGCAGTTTACGTTTACGTTTTGATTCCATTTATAACTGCAAACTGCCTTCTACGCTTTTACGAACGAGTGTCTAAGTTCAGATCTTTCCGAATCTGAGCTTAGACGTAAACTGCGCTTAGACGCAAACTGTGTTTAGACGCAAACTGCGCTTAGACGCAATCTGCGCTTAGACGCAAACTGCGCTTAGACGCAAACTGTGCGTAGACGCAATATGAGCTTAGACGCAAACTGCGCTTAGATGTAAATTGCGCTTAGACACAATCTGCATTTAGACGCAAACTGCATTTAGACGCAAACTGCGTAAACTGCGCTTAGACGCAAACTGTCTTTAGACGTAAACTGCACTTAATCATAAGTAATCTTAGAATCGGCTTTTGCATCAAAATAGTTTTTATCGAACGAACGTAGCTTTCATTTTTAATCGCTGAAAGATTTCCGCTGCACTAATTCACCCCCCCCCTCTTAGTGCTCTCGATCCTAACAATTGGTATCAGAGCCCGGTTAACTCTCAAACGGATTAAAACCCAAGAGAGATGGCTTACGTCGGAAACCAAGAGGGTCATTCCATTACACGTCCACCCATGTTTAATGGGACGGACTACACCTATTGGAAGACCCGAATGAGGATCTTTCTTATTTCTATGGACGTTGAACTCTGGAATCTTGTCGAGAATGGTTTTTCAAAGTCTTCTCTTCCAATGATCGATTGGAATGATTCGGAGAAGAAGGCTTTCGCTCTTAATGCAAAGGCTATGAATGCCTTATTTTGCGCACTTGATAAAAACGAGTTTAATCGTATTTCGATTTGTGAAACTGCATTTGATATTTGGCACACACTCGAAGTGACTCATGAAGGCACAAGTAGAGTGAAAGAATCAAAAATCAATCTTTTGTTACACTCTTTCGAACTTTTTCGGATGAAACCGAGTGAGACTATTGGTGACATGTTTACCCGTTTCACGGATGTTGTCAACGTTCTAAAAGGACTCGGAAAAAGTTTTTCGGATTTTGAGCTCGTAAATAAGATTCTAAGATCCCTTCCTAAGAGTTGGGATCCTAAAGTCACTGCTATTCAAGAGGCAAAAGATCTAAACAACTTTCCTCTTGAAGAACTAATTGGGTCATTAATGACCTACGAGATGACTTGCAAAGCTCATGAAGAGCAAGAAGACATCCTTCCAAAGAACAGGAAGGATATGACACTTAGAACTTTGGAAGATCACTTGAAAGAAAACTCAAGTGATGAGGACTGTGATGATGACTTGGCACTTCTAACAAGAAAATTTAAAAAATTTATTAAAAGAAACAAGTTTAAGAATGACACTAAAAGTAAACTTGAACCCGAGAAAGGCCAAGTTATTTGCTATGAGTGCAAAAAGCCGGGACACTACAAGAGTGATTGTCCCCAAGCCAAAAAGAGAACAACAAAAAAGAAGGCGCTCAAAGCAACATGGGATGATTCGAGCGCGTCTGAAGAAGAGGAGTCTAACACCGAGCAAGTTGCTCATTACGCCTTAATGGCCATCGGAGAGGAGGTAACGAATTTATTAGATGCTAATTTATCTTTCGATGAATTATTAAATGCCTTCCATGACTTATTTGATGAATGCAAGATTATCAATAGAAAATATAAATTGCTGAAAAAGGAGCATGATAGTCTTACTTGTGATTTGATAAGTTAAAAATTGAATATCATGATAGTTTAAATTCATGTATCAAATGTCATGATCTAGAAACTCTCCAAAAAGAAAACCTGCTACTTAAGGATACCTTGAAGAAATTCGAGGTTGGTAGCAAGTCATTGAACATGATCCTTGCAAACAAGGGTCACGTTCCAAAAAGAAGTGGAATTGAATTTGTGAGAAGTCCTCACCTAAATCCAACCACCTTTATAAAAGGCTCCATCTTACATGTTCAACACCAAGCAAAATGTAACTTTTATTGCAAAATTGGATACAAGACGCATTATTGTCCATTCAAGAAAATTAGTCCAAACAAATTGATTTGGGTTCCTAAAGGAACCATGATAAACTCTATGCAACATGATAAACAATGTCGATCTATCTTTGAGGCACCCAAAAGCAAATGGGTACCTAAAAATCATCCTTTCTTGTAGAAACTCACACCATCGCAAGCTAGGAGCAACAGATGGTACCTTGATAGTGGATGCTCAAGACATATGATTGGAGATCCATCTCAATTCTCTAAGCTCACTAGCAAAGACGAAGGCTATGTCACCTTCGGAAACAACAACAAGGGTAAAATCACAAATGCGACCTAGATACAATCCTGTTTAACTTTTCAAGAATTAGAAACGTATGATTCCCAAATTCACATATCCCTGGATTTTCGAACCCATCAATTTCATCCTTTCATAACCTTCTAATTTAACTCGTATCATGAAATGACTAACTCTGTCATGAACTTGCAAGACTTATCAACTTGAAGAAACTATCACAAACATGTGTACGACATTGAGAATGTGCACATTAAAAATCTACATTGATCGTGCCAAAGTCCCTGTCTTAAAATGAAAATTCTTACGTAATTACGTAAGTAAAGTTGATTACTGGGAATGAAAACTCTCCTCAAGATAGAAAAATTCTCAGATCAGAACAAGTGTTCACCAGGCGGTGGCACCGCCCCAGCTGGAGGTAGCACCTCCAGCTGTCACGTGTTGCAAGCGGTTGCACCGCTCCAGCCAGAGGTGCAACCGCCCGCAACTATGCCCCTTTATAACTCAAGCTAGGGCCGGCGGTGAAACCGACCCCAACTCATTTCCTTCCCTCCTCTACTCTCCTAAGCCTCCTCTAAGTGGTCACTTGGTCTAGGAACAAGCTTCCATACCTCATTCCTCTCAAATTGGTTCAATTCTTCTTGCATTGCAATGACTCAAAAATCATCTTTTAAGGCTTCGTCAATGCATTTAGGTTCAATTTGAGAAAGGAAAGCGGCGTTAGCACAAAAATTCTTGAAAGAAGAACGAGTTTGAACCCCTTTTGTTGTATCTCCTATAATTAGCTCCTTTGGATGAGCATCTACATACTTCCATTCTTTGGGTAAAGAAATTTCGGAAGAAGATGCATTCAAATGGCTATTTTGAGGAGGGGGTTCGTTTAAATTCAAATTATCAAAACCAAGATCATCATCAAAATTATTTTTCTTTAAATCAGAAATTTCATTAAGAACTACATGAATAGACTCTTCTATTACTAAGGTCCTTTTGTTAAAGACATGAAAGGCCTTAGAAACGGAGGAGTAACCAAGAAAAATGCCTTCATCGGATTTAACATCAAATTTACCTAGGGCATCCTTTTCATTTAAAATGAAGCATTTACAACCAAAAACTTTAAAATAAGAAATATTTGGTTTTTTGTTATTCCATAATTCATAGGGAGTTTTTAATAGAGATGGTCTTATTAGGACCCTATTCATGATGTAACAAGCCGTATTTATGGCTTCGGCCCAAAAATATTTGGGTAAACTATGTTCATTTAACATAGTTATTACCATTTCTTGTAGGTTTCTATTTTTCCTTTCAACTACTCCATTTTGTTGAGGATTTCTTGGAGTTGAGAAGTTGTGATTGTACCCATTAACTTCGCAAAAATTTTGAAAGTCACGGTTTTGGAATTCACCACCGTGATCACTCCAAATTGATGAAATCATGAAGCCTTTTTCGTTTTGAGTGAGTTTACAAAATTTAGAGAAACACTTGAAGCAATCACTTTTGTGAGCTAAGAAATAGGTCCAAGTGTATCTAGAGTAGTCATCCACAATCACAAAAGCATATTTGCTTCCACCTAGACTTGTTGTATCAATTGGTCCAAATAAGTCCAAATGGATCAATTGTAATGGTCTAGTGGTGCTAATTTGATTTTTTGGTTTAAAACTTGTTTTTATTTGTTTGCCTAGTTGACATGCATCGCATACCTTATCCTTAATAAACTTCATATTCGGAATCCCTCGTACTAATTCTTGATATGAGATTTTAGATATTGTTTTCATGCTTGCATGACCTAATCTTCTATGCCAAAGCCAAGCATTATCATTTACGGTGGAGAAACACATTTCATTACTTAGTTCATCAAGATTGATGGTATAGACATTATTTTGTTTTAAAGCAATCATAGTCATGTTATGATTTGGTTTTTCAATAATGCACATATTTGATTCAAATCTAACGATATAACCTTTATCGCATAGTTGACTAATACTTAAGAGATTGTGTTTCAATCCATCAACTAGTAAAACATCATCAATGGAAAAACTAAATTTGTTACCAATAGTTCCCTTGCCAATGATTTTGCCTTTGTTGTTGTCTCCGAAGGTGACGTACCCTTCTTCTTTGCTAGTGAGCATAGAGAAATGAGATGGATCTCCAGTCATATGTCTTGAGCATCCACTATCGAGATACCATCTCTTGCTCCTAGCTTGTGGGTTTGTCTACAAAGAGGATGATTTTTAGGTACCCATTTGATTTTGGGTGCCTAAAAAATTGACCCACTAACTTTGTTATTTATTATTGAATCCTTTATAGTTCCTTCAGGAACCCATATTAATTTTTGTGAACTAATTTTCCTAAATGGATATTTGTAGGCAATATGTCCGAATTTGCAACAGAAGTTGTATTTCATATAAGAGGAAACATGTAATGTAGGTCCTTTTATGAAAGTGGTAGGATTTTGATGTAATCCTTTTACAAATCCAATTCCATTTCTATTTGCGATGTGACCCTTGTGTGCAAGGATCATATCTAATCCTTTGCTACCAACCTTAAACTTGTTTAAGATTTCTTTAAGAAGCAAATTTTCATTTTTTATTGCTCCTGCTCACACTTAGAGCATGGAGGAGTTTGAAGACTATCAAACTTATCTTGTAGCAAAGCATGCTTTTTCTTTAAGATACTTAACTTCTTGCTAACAGTTCTACATTCATTAAATAATTCATGAAAAGCGATAGAGAGTTCTTCAAAAGATAGATCTTCATTAAATAAATCACATACCTCTTCTCCTAAAGCCATTAGCGCGTAATGAGCAACTTGCTCAGTGTTGGACTCCTCTTCTTCGGACGCACTTGAATCATCCCACGTTGCCTTGAGCGTCTTCTTCTTTGATGTTCTCTTTGTGGCTTGAGGACAATCGTTCTTGTAGTGTCCCGGTTTTTTGCATTCATAGCAAATCACTTGGTCCTTCTTTTGTTCAATTTTATTTTTTGTATTATTTTTAAATTTGTTCTTTCTTAAATATTTTTTAAATTTTTGAGTCAAAAGTGCAATGTCATTGTCACTGTCCTCATCACTTGATGTTCCTTTCAAGTGGTCTTCTTGTGATTTGAGTGCCATATCCTTCCTGTTCTTTGGAAGGGGGTTCTCGAGCTCGTCATGAGCTTGACATGTCATTTCGTAGGTCATTAGAGACCCAATGAGTTCTTCAAGAGGGAATGCTTTAAGGTCTTTGGCCTCTTGAATGGCCGTAACTTTTGGATCCCAACTTTTAGGGAGGGATCTTAAGATTTTAGTTACTAGTTCAAAGTTAGTAAAATCTTTACCAAGAGCTTTGAGTCCATTGATGACATCCGTAAACCGGGTGTACATGTCTCCGATGGACTCACTTGGTTTCATTCGGAAAAGTTCGTAAGAGTGCACAAGGATGTTGATTTTGGACTCTTTCACTCGGCTAGTGCCTTCATGAGTGACCTCAAGAGTTCTCCAAATATCAAAGGCCGAATCACAAATTAAGACACGATTAAATTCATTTTTGTCTAGTGCACAAAACAAGGCATTCATAGCCTTTGCATTTAAAGCAAAAACCTTCTTCTCCGATTCATTCCATTCGCTCATCGGAAGAGAAGATTTTTGAAATCCGTTTTCAACAATAGACCAAAGCTCAAAGTCCATAGAAATGAGGAAGATCCTCATGCGAGTCTTCCAATATGTGTAATCCGACCCATTAAACAAATGTGGTCGTGCAATAGAATGGCCCTCTTGCATGCCGGAGTAAGCCATCTCTCTTGGGTATTAAACCAAATATGAGAGATAACCTCGCTCTGATACCACTTGTTAGGATCGGAGCGACACTAAGAGGGGGGGGTGAATTAGTGCAGTGGATTAAAACTTCGGTTTTAGAAAAATCTTTCGTACGATAAGAACGGAACTTGAAAAGCTTAACTTGAAAGCATATTTTTAAAGTTACGCAGCAAAGGTAATAAGGAACTAAAGCATGTAAGAAGGTTTGCAGTAATGTAAATAGCAATAATGAAATGCAAACCAGAGATTATGTCGATTTTAGAGTGGTTCGGTCAAATGACCTACATCCACTTGCGAGGCCCCTCTTCGATGAGGCTCCCACCTTCCACTAGCAAATCTCTTGAAATGGAAGGGTAAATACCCCTCTTACAACCTTTTACAAGCAGTTCAACCTCTTACAAATTTTCAATAAGAAAGAAGGAGGAGAACTCTCTAGCAAATTGAAAACAAGACTTGCTAAGACTTTCTAAGACTTTTCTCTCAATCAAATGCTTCTCAAAAGTTGTAATCTCAGCTGAGATTTGAGGGGTATTTATAGGCCTCAAGAGGATTCAAATTTGGGCTCCAAAATTTGAATTCTCTTTGGGTTCCCGATGCTGGCGGTGCCACCGCCCAGCCAAGCGGTGCCACTGCCCAGCGCTCGGGTGCTGGGCGGTGAAACCGCCCATCCCAGGAGGTGTCACCGCCCAGCTCTCGGGTGTTGGGCGGTGCCACCGCCTGGCTCTCCAGTTCACTTGTTTGGCTTAATTTTAGCCCAAACCAAATCTGACTTTGGGCCCAATTGGCCCCTAACCAGGATATAGGATTATCTCTTAATCCTAATCCTAATTACAAGTGAACTACATAACAAAACACATCCTAAGCAAGTTTTCAACCGCGAACGTCGAGTCTTGTTCCGGCGAGCTTTCCGACGAACTTTCTTCCGACGGACTCCCATCAAGCTCCCGAACTTGTGATGACTTTAACGAGTAGCCGAGCCTTCTCGGTGATCTCCGTGAACCTCCGACAATCTCTTTGGCGAACTTCCGAAAATTCCAACAGGTTCCCGATTTCTTCTCGGTTGGTTCCGGCAGCATCTCCGACGATTCTTCGGACTCTTAAACGTCCATCGAACTTGACTCCGGTATCCTTGCTTTATTTTTTCTGGTTATCGTAGTTAATCCTACACACTTAACTCAATAATATGGATTAGATCAATTAACCCACCAATTGATTATATCATCAAAATCCGAGATTCAACAAATTTTACCCACTTTTGATGTGGGACTAATCAGGGGTGTTACAATCACCCCCACTTAAACGTAATCACCAATAATTTCTCTCTTAATATAAATTAATTACTATAAATGATATATTACTTTATTATTAACTTCTATATTTGTGTATTATAGTTAAGGAAATGATTAAATTTGATTTCCTTAATCATATGGATAAGTTAGGAATTCTACTAATCAATTAAATTATTAATTGATTTATTTCCTAATGAGTGATTTGATATTTAGGAAGTAAATAGTTTACATTCAATTTTTGTGTGTGAACTATAAGAAATAAATATTATATTACTTTTTTGTGTGTGAAAGAAAATGTAAAATAAATTAAAAATAAAAATTAAATTATTACTTAGGGAGATCTCATCTTCTCCTATATAAAGGGACTATTCATCCCTCATTCTCTACTAGGCCTAACAATAGGAGGATTGAGGAGATGACTTTCTGGGGAGATGATATTAAGGAAGGGATAATCGAAGAGAGGTAAGATCCTTTCTTTTTAATTAGCTTTAATATGTGTTTTGAAATCTTAACATTGAGATTGTTATAATTTTATACTGAATGATGATGTTTTAATTTCAAATTTTCATGATTTTTAAATAATAATAATTGATTTATGATGTTAGATTGATTATTTGATTTGTATTGATCTTTTAAGCTTAAGTGAATTCTAATATTGATTTAATTATTAAAATTCTTATTTAGTATACTAGTTCTAATTTATTTAATTAGTTATATCTATGTTTCAAGAATTATGTGTGAATTTCTGTAATGTAATTAGTTTTAAATTTTAGATCATGAATTTAAAGTTTTAATTAATGTATTTTTGTAGTTCTTTAATAATTTTAAATATTGAAATCTAATTTGATAATAGGAGTCTAATTGGGGTCTGACTTGAGTCAAGTTGATCGATCAGATCGAATCGACTTAGACTATGTGATCATGTACAACCTAGCTTATGTGACTAAGTACAACCTAGCCTATGTGGTCAGGCATGACCCAACCCATATGGCTAGGTACTATCTAATCCATATGGCCATGTATGACCTAGCCCATGCGGTAAGGTATGACCCAACCATGTGGTTAGGTATGGACCAGCTCATGTGGCTAGGTACAATCCAGTCCATATGGCCATGTATAACCCAACTCATATGGTAAGGTATGACCCAACCATGTGGCTAAGCATGGGCCAACTTATGCGGCTAGGTACAACTTAATCTAGGTGATCAGATACGACCCCAACTCATGTGTCTAAGATCAACTCGTGAGCTAAGCATGGCCTAGTTCAATAGTAAGGCATAGCCCAACTTATAAGTGAGGCTTAGCCTAGTCCATGAAGTTAAGCCTGCCTAGCTACACGATTGGCATTAGACATATAGTTGCTCCTTTTATATAGCCTATCATACCTCAATTCAACCTAGTATTTGGAACAGGTATATGCAATGTATATGACTCTCCCAAGACTCAGGTTGGTTGGTTCGGTTTGGGTTAAAACTATACGACATAGTCCAATCTCCTTCTCTATTGGTTTGAGCTTATTAATTAATGAAATCAAACAGGTTTGATCAATTAAAGCCGATTTAGAGTGATTCCAAACTAACATGACTAGTTTAAACCTATTTGACCGAATCGAGAACAATCAAATCTAAATTAGACCGGTTTACGGTGATTCCAGACCGGTTCCATAAGGATTTGATATTGGTTCCGTTAGATCATAATCGAATTAAGTTTGGTTTAAGTCAATTGAGATGTTCCAATTAGGGTTTTGATTAATTGAGGACTATTGAGATATTAATGTTTAATGCTTTTATGATTTGATGATTTTAAAGGTTTTATTTGAAGGTGTCTTTTGAAAATGATTATTGCTTTTCTATGTTTATGATATTGATATGATAAGTATCATATAGTAGATTTGACTAGACTAGTAGTTCTCATTGGAAGTGTAAACGTCCATCAAACTTGACTCCGGTATTCTTGCTTTATGTTTTCTGGTTATCGTAGTTAATCCTGCACACTTAACTCAATAATATAGATTAGATCAATTAACCCATCAATTGATTTTATCATCAAAATCTGAGATTCAACAATCTCCCCCTTTTTGATGATGACAATCAATTGATGACGGAGTTAAACATAACTCCCCCTATCTATATGCTATATTATGAGAAGATAAAAACACTTTAATTCCATCCCATTGAATTCAAGCATAAATCGATAAGTTCTAACCGTTGAACTTATCGTTATTCTCATTAAGCATAAGTAAATACGAAACTTCGATGAAAATCATTTTCAAGTCGAATGATAAGGGATGATTTTTACTACGACAGGAGATAAAGATTTTCAACATGAATTTCACGATATAGATGTAAGGCATGATTTCAATATGATCAACCAATCTTGCGATATTCTCAAGGAATTTGCAAGGCATATAAGACATTCGTATCACACAAGCTTTTGCAATTTATATAAGTCATGCTATCAAAATGGTATAAGTCATCACTTTTCTCCCCCTTTATCATCAACAAAAAAGAGATGAGACTTGAAGCACATAATTTGTGATCATAAAATCATTAGAGAAAAAATTCAGCATTAAGATTAATCATATAAAATTCATTATTCAAATTTGCTAAAAATATTTATCCAGAATTCATCTTAAAAAAATCAGCATTCATTCAGAAAAAAAAATCCTTTCTTCCCCCTTTTGTTTTCTAGAGGTGTTTGACTCGAGATAGGTTAAGATAATGAGTTGTACTTTAATATGTCATTTTGAATCGAAGGAGAATGATGAAGTCAAATCCATAGAAGAACGGAAAAGGATGAGATATTTTTCGGAAAATACATTCAAACAAGCTTATTTTCAAGGACAATTTAACATGCCTAGTTCCCTTCTAATGAATTCAAATTAGTCTTCATTTAAGGCTTTTGTAAAAATATCTGTCAATTGATGCTTTGTGTCAATAAATTCTAAAACAACATTATTGTTAAGGACATGATTACATATGAAATGATGCCTAATATCGATATGCTTAGTTCTAGAGTGCTGAATTGGATTTTTGGTAAGACATATGGCACTAGTATTATCACATTTTATGGGAACGTTTTTGAAGTGAATTCCATAGTCTTCTAATATATTTTTCATCTAAACAACTTGTGCATAGCATGCACTTGCAGCAATGTATTTGGCTTCCGCCATAGATAGTGCAACTGAATTTTATTTCTTGGAAGTCCAAGAAACAAGTGCATGTCCTAAAAATTGACATGTTCTGGATGTACATTTTCTATCTATCCTGCATCCACCAAAATCGGCATCTGCATAAGCTATTAAATCGAATTTTTCAGATTTTGGATACCATAATCCTAAATTTGGAGTTCCTTTAAGATACCTAAATATTCTTTTAACACTCTTAAGATGAGATAATTTCGGATTAGATTGAAACATAATGCAAAGTACTACACTAAACATAATATCCGGTCTAGTCGCGGTGAGGTAGAGTAGACTACCTATCATTCCCCTATATGTTTTTTGATCGAAATTTTCACTATTTTCATCCATATCTAACTTAGTCGAAGTACTCATAGGGGTGTTTATTACTTTTGAATTATCCATGTTAAATCGTTTTAACAATTCTAATGTATATTTAGATTGGTTAAGAAATATACCATCACTAAGTTGTTTGATTTGTAATCCTAAAAAGAAAGTTAATTCACCCATTAAACTCATTTCAAATTCATGACTCATACATTTGGCAAATGATTCACATAGTGATTAATCTAAAGAGCCAAAAATAATATCGTCAACATAAATTTGCATAATAAGAAAATTATTTTCAAAATATTGGATAAACAATATAGTATCAACCTTGCATTTGGTAAAATTATTTAAAATAAGAAAGGAACTAAGCCTTTCATACCAAGCTCTAGGAGCTTGTTTCAAGCCATAGAGAGTCTTAGTCAATTTGAATACATGATTAGGAAGAAGAGAATTTTCAAATCCGGGAGGTTGCTCGACATATACTTCTTCGGAAATAAAATCATTCAAGAAGGCACTTTTGACATCCATTTGAAACAGTTTAAAATTATTACTATTAGCATAGGCAAGGAGCATCCTAATAGCTTCTAATCTTGCCACAGGAGCGAAGGTTTCTTCGTAGTCGATACCTTCTTCTTGGTTAAAACCTTTGGCCACTAATCTAGCCTTGTTTCTAACCACGATACCATTTTCATCTTGCTTGTTTCTAAAGACCCATTTAGTACCAATGACTAAATGGTCACTAGGTCTAGGAACAAGCTTCCATACCTTATTCCTCTCAAATTGATTTAATTCCTCTTGCATTGCAATAACCCAAAAATCATCTTTTAAGGCATCGTCAATGCATTTAGGTTCGATTTGAGAAAGGAAAGCGGTGTTAGTACAAAAATTCTTGAAAGAGGAACAAGTTTGAACCCCTTTTGATGTATCTCCTATAATTAGCTCCTTTGGATAAGCATCTATATACTTCCATTCCTTGGGTAAGGAAATTTCGGAAGAAGGTGCATCCAAGTTGCTATTTTGAGGAGGGGGTTCATTTAAATTCAAATTATCAAAACCAAGATCATCATCAACATCATTTTTCTTTAAATCAGAAATTTCATTAAAAACTACATGAATAGACTCTTCTATTACTAAGGTTCTTTTGTTAAAAACCCGAAAAGCCTTAGAAACGGAAGAGTAACCAAGAAAGATGCCTTCATCGGATTTAGCATCAAATTTTCCTAAGGCATCCCTTTCATTCAAAATAAAGCATTTACAATCGAAAACTTTAAAATATGAAACATTTGGTTTTTTGTTATTCCATAATTCATAGGGAGGTTTTGATAGGGACGGTCTTATTAGAACCCTATTCATGATGTAGCAAGCCGTATTCACGGCTTCGGTCCAAAAATACTTGGGTAGACTATGTTTATTTAACCTTGTTCTTGCCATTTCTTGTAGGTTTCTATTTTTTCTTTCAACTACTCCATTTTGTTGAGGATTTCTTGGAGTTGAGAAGTTGTGATTGTATCCATTAACTTCACAAAAATTTTGAAAGTCACGGTTTTGAAATTCGCCACCGTGATCACTCCGAATTGATGAAATCATGAAGCCTTTTTTCGTTTTGAGTGAGTTTACAAAATTTAGAGAAACACTTGAAACAATCACTTTTGTGAGCTAAGAAATAGGTCCACGTGTATCTAGTATAGTCATCCACAATTACAAATGCATATTTTCTTCCTCTAGACTTGTCATGTCAATTGGTCTAAATAAGTCCAAATGAATCAATTGTAATGGTCTAGTGGTGCTAATTTGAATTTTTGGTTTGAAACTAGTTTTTATTTGTTTACCTAGTTGACATGCATCGTATACTTTGTCCTTAATAAACTTCATATTTGGAATTCCTCGTACTAATTCTCTAGATGAGATCTTAGATATTAGTTTCATGCTTGCATGGCCTAGTCTCCTATGCCAAAGCCAGGCATCATTATTTAAAGCGGAGAAGCACATTTCATTACTTAGTTCATCAAGGTTGATGGTGTAGATATTATTTTGTTTTAATGCAATCATAGTTATGTTATGGTTTGGTTTTTCAATAATACACACATTTGATTCAAATCTAACGATATAACTTTTATCGCATAGTTGACTAACACTCAAGAGATTATGTTTCAATCCATCAACTAGTAAGACATCATCAATAGAAAATTTTAATTTGTTACATATGGTTCCCTTGCCAATGATTTTCCCTTTGTTTATGTCTCCGAAGGTGACGTACCCTTCTTCTTTGCTAGTGAGCATAGAAAAATGAGATGGATCTCCAGTCATATGTCTTGAGCATCCACTATCGAGATACCATCTCCTGCTCCTAGCTTGTGATGGTGTATGTTTCTATAAGAAGGGATTATTTTTAGGTACCCATTTTCTTTTGGGTGCCTTAAAAACTGATCTGACTTGTTCATCATATTGCATAGAATTGATCATAGTTCCTTTAAGAACCCAAATTAGTTTGTTCGGACTAATTTTCTTGAATGGACATTTATAAGTTTTATGTCCATATTTGCAACAAAAGTTACAATTGCTTTGGTGCCGAACATGTAAGACAGGGCCTTTAATGAAGGTGGTTGGATTTTGGTGAGGACTTCTCACAAATCCGATTCCACTTCCTTTAGGAACGTGACCCTTATTTGTAAGGATCATGTTCAAAGACTTGCTACCAACCTCGAATTTCTTCAAGGTGTCCTTAAGTAATAAGTTCTCCTTTTGGAGAGTTTCTAGATCATGGCATTTTATACATGGAGCTAAACTATCATGATATTCAGTTTTTAATTTATCGAAATTACAAGTGAGACTATCATGCTCATTTTTTAGCAATTTGTATTTTCTACTAATTGTCTTACATTCATTAAATAACTCATGGAAGGCATTTAATAATTCATGATATGGTAAATCTGCATCAATTAAATCCGTTACCTCTTCTCCGATGGCCATTAGGGCGTAATGAGCAACTTGCTCGGTGTTGGACTCCTCTTCTTCGGACGCGCTTGAATCATCCCACGTTGCCTTGAGCGCCTTCTTCTTTGATGTTCTCTTTTTGGCTTGGGGACAATCGTTCTTGTAGTGTCCCGATTTTTTTGCACTCATAGCAAATAACTTGGTCCTTCTTGTGTTCAAATTTATTTTTTATATTATTTTTAAATTTATTCTTTCTTAAAAATTTTTAAAATTTTTGAGTCAAAAGTGCAATGTCATTATCACAGTCCTCATCACTTGATATTCCTTTCAAGTGATCTTCTTATGATGTGAGTGCCATATCCTTCATGTTCTTTGGAAGGGGGGTTCTCGAGCTCGTCATGAGCTTGACATGTCATTTTGTAGGTCATTAGAGACCCAATAAGTTCTTCAAGAGAGAATGTTTTAAGGTCTTTGGCATCTTGAATGGTCGTAACTTTTGGATCCCAACTTTTAGGGAGGGATCTTAAGATTTTAGTTACTAGTTCAAAGTTAGTAAAATCTTTACCAAGAGCTTTGAGTCCATTGATGACATCCGTGAAACGGGTGTATATGTCTCCGATGGACTCACTTGGTTTCATTCGGAAAAGTTTGTAAGAGTGCACAAGGATGTTGATTTTGGACTCTTTCACTCGGCTAGTGCCTTCATGAGTGACCTCAAGAGTTCTCCAAATATCAAAAGCCGAATCACAAATTGAAACACGATTAAATTCATTTTTGTCTAGTGTACAAAACAAGGCATTCATAGCCTTTGCATTTAAAGCAAAAACCTTCTTCTCCGATTCATTCCATTCGCTCATCGGAAGAGAAGATTTTTGAAATCCATTTTCGACAATAGTCCAAAGCTCGAAATCCATGGAAATGAGGAAGATCCTCATACGAGTCTTCCAATAAGTATAATCCGACCCATTAAACATGGGTGGACGTGTGATAGAATGACCCTCATGTATGCCGGAGTAAGCCATCTATCTTAGGTATCAAACCAAATATGAGAGTGAGCCTTGCTCTGATACCAATTATTAGGATCGGAGCGGCACTAAGAGGGGGGGGGGGGTGAATTAGTGCAGCGGATTAAAACATTGGTTTCGACAAATCTTTCATACAATAAAAACTGAACTTGAAAAGCTTAACTTGAACGCGTGTTTGTAAAGGTATGCAGCAAAGGTAATGAGGAAATAAAGCACATAAGAAGGTTTGCAGTAATGTAAATAGCAATAAGAAAATGCAAACCAGAGATCACGCCAATTTTAAAGTGGTTTGGTCAAATAACCTACATCCACTTACGAGGCCCTCTTCGATGAGGCTCCCACCTTCCACTAGCAAATCTCTTGAAGGGAAAGGACAAATACCCCTCTTACAACATTTTACAAGCGGTTCACACTCTTACAAATTTTCAGCAAGAAAGAAGGAGGTGAACACTCTAGCAAATTGAAAACAAGACTTGCTAAGACTTTTCTAAGACCTTTTTCTCAATCTATTACTTCTCAAAAAGTTATAATCTCAGCTGAGAATTGAGGGGTATTTATAGGCCTTAAGAGGATTTAAATTTGGGCTCCAAAATTTGAATTCTCTTTGGTTCCCGATGCTGGCGGTGCCACCGCCTGTCAGTGGCGGTGCCACCGCCTGTCAGTGTTTGACACTGATAGAGTACTGGCGGTGCCACCACCTGGCTCTCGGGTGCTGGGCGATGCCACCGCCCAGTCTGGCGGTGCCACCGCCAAACCCTTCGGTTCATTGGTTGGGCTTTAAGTTCAGCCCAAATCAAGTCTAATTTTGGGCCCAGTTGGCCCCTAACCAGGATATAGGATTATCTTTTAATCCTAATCCTAATTACATGTGAACTACATAACTAAAAACATCCCAAGCAAGTTTTCAACCGCGAACGTCGAGTCTTATTCCGGCGATCTTTCCGACGAACTTCCGGTGGACTTCCGATATGCCCTCGGATTTCTTCCGACGGACTCTCAGCAGGCTCCCGATCTTGTGATGACTTCAACGAGTAGCCGAGCCTTCTCGATGATCTCTGCGAACCTCCGACGATCTCTTCGGCGAACTTCCAAAAATTTTGACAAGTTCCTGATTTCTTCTCGGTTGGTTCCGGCAGCATCTCCGACGATTCTTCGGACTCTTAAACGTCCATCGAACTTGACTCCGGTATTCTTGCTTTATGTTTTCTGGTTATCGTAGTTAATCCTACACACTTAACTCAATAATATAGATTAGATCAATTAACCCATCAATTGATTTTATCATCAAAATCTGAGATTCAACAATTCCAAACTAACATGACTAGTTCAAACCTATTTGACCGAATCGAGATCAATGAAATCTAAATTAGACCGGTTTAGGGTGATTCCAGACCGGTTTAGGGATACCACTCCATCCGCTGTTGGGAGTGCGATATGGATTATCTCCATCCGCTGTTGGGAGGAATCCATCTCGTGGAATATGCCTCTCCTTCCGCTGTTGGGAGAGTGCACCATTGGGTGATGTACGCCTTTGTTATTCTATATGTGTTGCATGTGGCTGATGCATGATTTTGTTTATTATGTAAGAAATTATCATCATTTTTCTGATGCATAAGTTTTATGATGAATAGATATATTTTCATATTGAATTATTGATATTTGTTTATATTTCATTAATATTGAAGATTATTTTTATGATTTTTCTGAGGTTCTTACTAGTATGTTTGTTTGCTGATGTGTTTTTATTTTATATTTATTTTCAGAGTAATCTACTATTGTATAATAGATTTGAAGATTGGGTGGAAGAGACTTATGACCTTGTGAAGAAGATGTCATTTTTCTAGCTAATAGAATATTTACTATTGTAAAGACAATGATTTGAATTCAAAGACGAATGAAAAAAAAAGGAGGGAGTTTATTATGTAAATTATGGATAATAAATTATTGATTTATTATTCTTTTTATAAATTCGGGATGTGACAATACTATCGGTATCCAATACCCATATGTTATTATAAGACTCTGACAAATGGAGACTTATCATGAATGTGCCTGAAGCTTCTCCAAGCTTATGTTTCGCTCTCTCTGCAAGGTACTCTTTACAATTCCTCTTCCAGTGCCCATTTTTGCCATAGTGGAAGCACTGGCCTTTATCCTTTGTCGGGTTTTTCTTAGCAACATTTGCTTTACCCAGTCTGCCTTTGCCCTTGCCCTTCTTAATAGACTTTTCTACCTTCTTTTTCTTTCTAGTCTCACTAGTATAGTGAACTAGCTTCTCTTTCTTGATAGAGCTCTCTGCCTCCCTCAACATATTGAGGAGCTCAGAGAGAGTCATCTCAAACTTGTTTATATTAAAATTCATTATGAACTATGAAAAGGAATCTGATAGGGACTGAAGCACAAGATCCACACACAGGTTATCCTCTAGGACCATTCCTAGATCTGTGAGTTTCTCTATCCACTCAATCATCTTCAGGACATGGTTCTGAACCGGTGTCCCCTCAATTATCCTAGCACAAAAGAGGTTCTTGGATATCTCATATCGTTGAGTCCTTCCTTGTTCCTCAAATAGTTTATGGACATATAGGAGAATGGATCTGGCGTCCATCTTTTCATGTTATCTATGTAACTCAATAGTCATAGAGCCTAACATGTAACACTAAGAGTGGAGTCAACTATGTACTTCACAAAGCAAATGATCTTATCCTTGTTTGCCCCTTCCTTGGGTGTAGGCATCATTGTATCAAGGACGTACATGATTTTCTCCACCGTGAGAACAATTCTCATGTTGTGGAGTCAATCCGTATAATTCGGACCAACGAGGCGGTTGACATCAAGTATGCCACCTAAAGGATTTGAAAGTGATATTTTTTAAACATAAAGATGTAGCAAAAATAAATAACATACATATTTTACAGAAAAATAAATAAATAAGATATGGACTTCTATATTAATCTACTCCCACTATTTTTCTGGTGAGTCATGCGACACCCTCAACATGTGAAATGGAAGTCTCTAGCAGACTTCTAGTGGGGATCGGGATCCAATCAACGTCTTAGTGTAACCTCAAGGGACTCGACTAATCACACTAAGCCCAAAAGATAGGCAACTCTTGCTGATCATAACTCCTTTTGATTTCTGTCCTGTTCGACCTTCGAACAATCATGGCCTCGAGGGACTTGACCAACCATGACGTTCGGCTGGGTCAACACCTTCATTACAAGATGATTCTGATTCGATAATATACTCTCGAGGGACTCAACCAAGTATACCATGTCCTCAAGTCACCGATGACATATCTATATTGTAGGCAAGATAGCGAATAATGACATAAGTGAGCCTCGAGGGACTCGACCAACTCAACCTACGGTAGGAATCGGTTCCTACCTATAATATGTTAAATCTCATATTTTGATAATGAAACCAATTGATAGTGTTTATGATTTGATTTGTGTTTTGAGTGACGCTGGAAGCTTCAATTAGGGAGAGATAATTAAAGTAGGAAGAATTATGTTGGGCTGGAGGAAAACATGTTAGAAGATTGGACGTCGAGCTGAAAGGATCGATCGACATATCGATAGAAGGCTTCAGGCCATAGGTTCGGGCATCGGGCCAAGAAGAGTAGAAATTGCACTAAGGAAATCGGAGTTACGGAGGTTAACTGACCGATTGGGTAATATGCTGTAAGAGAGGATGATGCGCTGAAGAATTGGATGAAGCGTCAATAAACCAATGACATGCCGGACAATACTTGATTCAAGCTTTATAATAATTATCTAGATCAAAGTGGGATTTAAGTGTACAGGATTAACTACGATAGAGATCAAGGCATAAAGCAAAATGAAGTCCCGGAGTCAAGAACGAGATTTCGTTAGGAGTTTGAGAGTTCGTCGAAAGTCCAGACATTCGTCGAAAGTTCTGTCGGAATTGACCGAGAAGTCCAGGAGCTTGCCAAAGAAGCTCATCGAAACTCGCCAAGAAGATCGTTGTGAAGTCTAGGAGATTGCCGGGAGTCCGCTGGAACATTACCGAGAGATCGTCGGAAGTTCACCGGAAGATCGCTGGAAGCTCGCCGGAAGAAACCTAGACTTACGGACTTATTTAGCATAGTGAATGTCTTAAAATTTATAGTTAGCACAGAATTAGGTTGGAATTGGGCCAACTCAATTAAGGATCAATTGGGCCCAAGTTTAGGCTGTGTTGGGCCAAGTGAAATGCCCAAAAAATGTCACGCCCCTCCCGAATTTAATTTTCATTCAGGAGGTGTGAACCTAACTCAAGATTGATAATATTATAATTCAACAAACAATCCAGGATCCAATCACACATTTGAGGTCACTAAGAAAAATATTCAAATCATTCACCTCTACAATTCACAATTCACAAAACCTATGCAGTTTATAATCATACATCATATCACTAGATGATTCTTAAAATCCAAAAGCAACTTAACTAAATCATAACTATATCATAAATCCATAAACGCGACAATTAATGCAATCACAAAACCAACATGTACTACATGTTTATATCAGTACACAGTTTAAACTTAACATTTTCAAAATCCTGACGTAAGAGGTACTTTTCAAATATTTACAAGATACATCAATCTAGATTTGTCATTGATATTTCATTACACCCAAAAAGAACTTATACAACATCAACCTATTAAGTACGAAATATTTGTCCCAAAATCTTCTAGCCTTCCACTACCTCAACCCAATTTACACATTTTAGTGAGCGATAAGCTATCCTGAAAATTTTATATAGCAACGGGGTGAGCATATAAAGCTCAGCAAATGACTAACATATCCATAGCAAAGAGGACAGGTTTTAAATAAATAAGGTATCAAAATACAAAGCAGAGATATAAGATTAAACAGTAGCATGTTTTGTTTGAATGCAGAATTACAATGTCGTATCGTTCGAAGCATGTTTTGTTCATACAATCGAGGAAAGGTAATTTGGAGCATATCATTAGCATAACGAGCATATCGATGACATATGATAAATTCAAGGCATAATAAAGACGTAAGGAGTATTTTGGATATCAATGGCATATGAAACAGTTCGGAACATATCAATGGTAAATGAAATGCTTCAGAACGTATCAATGTCATATGAAAATATTTCGGAAGCATAAGAAGCATTTCAGAACATATCAAAGAACAAATATGAAAAAGAAGCTCAAACATCGTACTCTAGCATAGTGCATATGAGGTTTAACTTAGTGGTGGCTCCACGCCGTGATGAGTTCTCGACTCCATCCACGGGTAGCCCTTTCCTACTCGAGCCCTCTCACCCTGCCCAAGTGCTAGGTCGGCTCTAAATTTCATATCAAACAGATAGAAGGTGAAGTGGGATCATAACATAATATAGTCCATCCATTTCTGAATGACCACCAAACATAAGTCTCCCACGTTTGGGAGCTCCATCCACCCACGTCTGAGTGAAGTCATAAGGGGTCGGTAGAGCATTGCGGGCTCTAAACATAACTCCCTTTACCATTTCTAGCAAAGGTTCACATTTATCCCATAAACACCGGAGTACAAAGGGACAGTATGAATAATGAAATTAGCATATATTGGAAGCACATGCGGAACAACGAAATGTACATATGCCTTTCGAGTCAATACGATACAAACATAATCTTTCACAAATGTATTCAGATTTGAAAGGAAACAAAAGCAAGAGCATACAAGGATTTCAAGAAATCATATATAGCTCAATTGAAATAAGAAAGTTAAATAAATTCAATGTCCAAAGAAATGAAACTGGAAGAGGCACACATCGAAAGCAAATGTTGAACAATGGGATGCATGTGCCAAATCATTACGATGCAAACATGATCTTTAGATGATAGCTGCAGATGTACAAATAAATAAAGGACAAAAGTATACAGGAATTTAAGGTAATAATGTAAAGCTTAACTGAAGTAAGAGTTTTTTTACCGAAATCGATTTCCAAAGAGAAGAAACAAGGAAAGCCGAAATCGACCAAAGCTCGATTCTGGCAGAATTTGATAGGAACATTGTATGAACTATTTGGATAACCAATTATGCTCCAATTTATACAAAATAGGTGTCATTAGAAAGCTTTGTCAATCTAATTTTAGACAAATGAAGTTTAACAAGAATTAGAATTTACAACAGGGAGTTACAGATAATTTCGTAGCGAAAGGTCTGAAAATATTAGCTCTATTTTACTGAATCCATAGGGTCGATGAAAGCAGATGTTTCAGTTAGCAATTGTACTCCAAAATTTTCAAATCAGGTAAATACAAAATGCATTTTGAGTCTAGCTTCGAATAAATCATACTTTGTATGAATTTGAGTTCACAGCAGAAAGTTATAAGTAGTTAAGCAACAAGGGATCAGCAATTTCAGTCCCTGTTTTATAGAATCTATAGGGTTAATTTAAACAGAAGTCTTAGTAGGCATTTAAACTCGAAATCATTCGATCTTAGTATCAAAATAATGATTTTTTTATCTACTTTCAAATGGAATAGATCTTGTCTAAATCAGAGTTTATTACAAAATGTTATGACCGAAACATTGCATAGAGGTCAGATTACCGAAAAATTACATATTCATAGCTTTATATCAAAATGAAAGAAGGTCTGGTTCTCAGTTGAAATCTTTCAAATTTTGCAGAATAAAAATGGAAACACAGATTAAGGTTACTGTGGGATGGGGTTAGAACACTTGCCTTAAAATTATTTGAATCCCAAATGTGGGAAAATTGATAAAAAAACCTCAAGCTCTTCTTCTTCTTCTTCTTCTTCTTCTTCTTCTTCTTCTTCTTCCCTTCTCTTCTCAAACTCACATTGGCTGCAACTCTTCAGGTTTGTTTTCTTTAACCTTTCATCTAATTATTTGGGTTTTGGCTAATGCAAAAGTTGCAATGTGTCATGCATGCATGAAAGGGGCTAGGTGTCATCTTTAGAGCAAAGATAAGTGGCACAAACCTTAGGTTAGTTAGTGACACATGTCCATTATTATTTGTTTTTTTAACTTAAATCTGAATCTTTCATAAATTATATCAAACTTCTAATATTTACTTTTAGGTCCCTAACCATAAACTTTTAATATAATATTATTTAATATAAAATAATTATTAAATAATCCTTATTTTTACAAACAAACCTTTTACTAAATTTTTAAAAATGGGGGATGTTACACTCTCCCCTCCTTAAAGAAAAATTTAGTCCTCTAAATTTATCATACCTCATTCGACGAAAAGATGAGGATAAGCTTTCATCATTTCTTCATCAAGCTCTCAAGTTGTTTCCTCTCCAGAATGATATCTCCAGATCACTTTAACTAGAGGGATAACCCGATTCCTCAAGATCTTTTCTTTTTTTTTATCAACAATCTGAGTGGACTCTTCCACATAAGACAAGTCTTTATCAATCACCATCGGCTCATACTTAATGATATGAGAGGGATCAGGTATCTACTTTCTGATCATTGAAACATGAAATATATCATGGATATGGCACAATGATGGTGGCAAGGCAATCCTATAAGCGACAGAACTAACCCTCTCAAGAATCTCAAAAGGTCCAATAAATCTTGGGCTTAACTTTTCTTTCTTCCCAAATCTTACAATGCCTTTAGAAGGGGAGACCTTCAGAAATACAAAATCCCCGATTTGAAACTCAATATTTTGTCTTCTATTATCAGCATACCTCTTTTGATGACTCTGAGCAATCTTAACCTTTTTCTTATAAGTTAAATTTTCTCAGTAGTCTCTTATACTTTTTTTTTTTGGTGCTAATAACTTTCTATCGTCAATTTCTTCCCAACGTATAGGCGTCCTGCACTTTCGCTCAATTAAAGCTTCATAAGGAGCCATCTGAATACTTGAATGATAACTATTATTGTAAGTGAACTCAATAAGAGAAATATCTTTATCCCATTCACCTTTCCAAGACATAACATAGGCTCGAAGCAAATCCTCAAGTGTTTGAATGGTTCTTTCTGATTGACCATCAGTTTGAGGGTGATAAGCAGTGCTAAACTTGACTTTAGTGCCAATAGATTCCTGTAACCTTCTCCAAAATCTAGATAGAAATCTGGAGTCTCTGTCAGAGATGATCTCCTTTAGAACACCATGAAGTCTTACTATTTCATTGACATATAAATCTACAAGCCTATCAAGAGAATAAGTCATATTGATCGGTAGGAAATATGCAGATTTCGTTAACCTATCAATGATAACCCAAATAGCATCATACTTTCTAGAATTTTAGGGTAGTCCTGAAATAAAGTCCATGGTAATACATTCCCATTTCCATTCAGGAATATCTAAAGGTTGCAATAAACCTCCAGGTCTTTGGTGTTCTACTTTGATTTGCTGACAAGTCAAATACTTTGAAACATATATTACAATCTCCTTCTTCATGCCTTCCCACCAATACTGACTTTGGAGATCTCTATACATCTTAGTGCTACCAGGATGCATGGTGTACTTTGAATTATGACCTTCCCTTAGGATTTTGATTTTTTTGATATCTGAGTCATTTGGAACACATATTCTATCCTCAAATCTCAATAGGCCATCCTCTGAAACTCGAAAATTCAGTTTCAATCCCTTTTCTACTTCATTCCTTAAGTAGATCAAGCGTCGATCTCATAGTTATCCTTCTTTAATTTGTTGAATGAGATCATATTGCACTTGGATGGAGGCCATTAATATCATTGTGTATTGCCCTTTTCTCATAACATTCAAATCATAATTCTCTTCTAATAACTTCCATTGCTTCACGACCAAAGTTGTCATAAAACTTATAGATTTTCTACTAAGGGCATCTGCTACAACATTAGCTTTACCCGGGTGATAACAAATGGTACAATCATAATCCTTTAGAAGTTCTATCCATCTCCGCTGCCTCATGTTTAACTCTTTTTGAGTAAAAATATACTTTAAACTCTTATGATCAGTAAAAATTTCAAATGTTCGCCCATACAAGTAATGCCTCCAAATCTTTAGAGCAAAAACAATTGCTGTCAATTCCAAATCATGAGTTGGATAATTCAGTTCATAACTCTTTAGTTGTCTAGAAGCATAAGCAATCACTTTCCCTTCTTGCATCAAAACACATCCAATGCCCTTTCTTGAGGCATCAGTATAAACCATTAATCCCTCATCATCACTTGGAATAGTGAGAATAGGGGCACTAGTCAATCTCCTTTTTAACTCTTGAAAACTTTGCTTACAATCATCACCCCATACAAATTTCACATTCTTTTGAGTGAGTCTGATGAGAGATTGAGCGATTCGAGAAAATCTCTCCATAAATCTCCCATAATAACTTGTCATACCCAAGAAGCTTCTAACTTCTGTTACATTTGTTGGTACTTCCCACTTAACTACAGCTTCCACTTTCATTGGATCAATAGATACGCTCTTCCCTGAAATCACATGGCCTAAGAAAGCAATTTCGTTCAACCAAAATTCACATTTGTTGAACGTTGCATACAACTTTTTTTTTTCTCTTAGTATGGACAATATATATCTCAAGTGTTCCTCAAACTCCTGATTACTCCTTGAATATACTAATATGTCATCAATGAATACAATCACACAATCATCTAAGAATGGCTGAAATATCCTATTCATCAGTTCTATAAAAGCTGCAGGGGCATTAGTTAAATCAAAAGGCATCACTACGAATTCATAGTGACCATATCGAGTTCTAAAAACTGTTTTTGAAATATCCTCCTTCATGATCTTCAACTGATAGTAACCTGACCTTAAATCAATCTTGGAGAATACTTATGCACCCTGCAATTAATCAAACAAATCATCAATTCTAGGTAGGGGATACTTGTTTTTGATGGTCACCTGATTCAATTGTCTATAATCAATACAAAGCCTTAATGTTCTATCCTTCTTCTTAATTAATAGCACCGGAGCACCCCATGGTGAAACACTGGGTCGAATGAAACCCTTGTCTAATAGTTCTTGTAGTTGCTTTTTCAATTCCTCTAGCTCGAGTGGTGTCATTCTGTAAGGAGGCTTAGATATTGGGGTTGTCTCAGGGACCAAATCAATAGTAAATTCACCTTCTCTATCTGGAGGTAAACTAGGCAAGTCATCTGGAAATACATCAAGCAAGGAGGTAAATCATGCCCAATACTCTCAAAATAAAAGATGGGATGATCTAGTATGCAAAAAGTGATCATTTTGTATAACAATCTACACTGGTATGATTGGAAGATAGTCAATCCATACTTAGTATAGTATCAAAACTCCAAATATCTAGGAGAACCAAATCAGCAAGAAGTTCGTGTTCTCCAATAGAAATTAAACAAGATGACCAAATCGAGTTTGTTATCAAACAATCCCCAATAGCCGTATTTACATATAGCATATAATCCAGTGGTTCAGGTTGAATGCCTATGTGATAAGCAAAATATTGTGAATCAAATCATAGATGAGACACATGGTCAAACAAATATTTGCATTCTTTCAGAAACATGAATAGTACCTTCGACCACTAATTCAGAAGCTTTAGAATCATATTCAGTGATAGCATATACTCTAACATGGGCTGATGATTTATGAGGCAGTGATTCTTTCTTCTTGTTCAAAGGGCAGTCTTTTATTTTATGATCCAAATTTCCACGAGCAAAATAGGCTCCAATCACCTACAAATACAAACTTATTTCATAATCTAACTCGCATCGTACATAGGACTGAATCTTTTGTGGTGACTTCCCTTTTCAAATCGATGATGTCTTGACCCTCTTATTATCACATTCTGATTCATTTATAATCTTTTTTTTTTTTTGGTAAACTTGCCCTTGCTATTCATATCCTTGTTCTCCAGAAATTCTTTTAATCATCAGAACAATTTCGTACATCAAATATCTTCTCCAATCGCATCATCTATTTTTCCGCCACCAATGTATTAGGTTCACCACACTTCTACTACGCCACTCTGATTTAATATCCCCGATCAACCCTTTTATCGCACTTTAATTAATCAAAAACAGATGAAGTAGGAGGACTAAATGTCCTCGTCATCCTAGATTCCTAAAATGCATCAAAGAAAAATTTCACCAATCACTATAGTTCACTAGACCTCAATATATTTTGCACGTTAACATATCAAATATTTCAATGATCCTCAAACCATACTCTAATACCACTCTATCACGCCCCTCCCGAATTAAATTTTCATTTAGGAGGTGTGAACCTAACTCAATATTGATAATATTATAATTCAACAAATAATTCAGGATCCAATCACACATTTGAGGTCACTAAGAAAAATATTCAAGTCATTCACCTCTACAATTCACAATTCACAAAACCTGTGCAGTTTATAATCATACATCATGTCACTAGATGATTCTTAAAATCCAAAAGCAACTTAACTAAATCATAACTATATCATAAATCCATAAGCACGGCAATTAATGCAATCACAAAACCAACATGTACTACATGTTTATATCAGTACACAGTTTAAACTTAACATTTTCAAAATCCTGACATAAGAGGTACTTTTCAAATATTTACAAGATACATCAATCTAGATTTGCCATTGATATTTCATTACACCCAAAAAGAACTTATACAACATCAACCTATCAAGTACGAAATATTTGTCCCAAAATCTTCTAGTCTTCCACTGCCTCAACCCAATTTACACATTTTAGTGAGCGATAAGCTATCCGGAAAAATTTATATAGCAACGGGGTGAGCATATAAAGCTCAGCAAATGACTAACATATCCATAGCAAAGAGGATAGGTTTCAAACAAATAAAGTATCAAAATACAAAGCAGAGATACAAGATGAAATAATAGCATGTTTTGTTTGAATGCAGAATTACAATGTCGTATCGTTTGAAGCACGTTTTGTTCATACAATCGAGGAAAGGTAATTTGGAGCATATCATTAGCATAAGGAGCATATCGATGACATATGGTAATTTCAAGGCATAATAAAGACGTAAGGAGTATTTTGGATATCAATGGCATATGAAACAGTTCGGAACATATCAATGGTGAATGAAATGCTTCAGAACGTATCAATGGCATATGGAAATATTTCGGAAGCAAAAGAAGCATTTCAGAATATATCAAAGAACAAATACGAAATAGAAGCTTAAACATCGTACTCTAGCATAGTGCATGTGAGGTTTAACTCAGTGGTGGCTCTACGCCGTGATGAGTTCTCGACTCCATCCACGGGTAGCCCTTTCCTACTCGAGCCCTCTCACCCTACCCAAGTGCTAGGTCGGCTCTGAATTTCATATCAAACAGATCGAAGGTAAAGTGGGATCATAACATAATATGGTCCATCCATTTCTGAATGACCACCAAACATAAGTCTCCCACATTTGGGAGCTCCATCCACCCACGTCTGAGTGAAGTCACAGGAGGCCGGCAGAGCATCGCGGGCTCTAAGCATAACTCCCTATACAATTTCTAGCAAAGGTTCACATTTATCTCACAAACACCGGAGTACAAAGTGACATTATGAATAATGAAATTAGCATATATTGGAAGCATATGCGGAACAACGAAATGTACATATGCCTTTCGAGTTAATACGATACAAACATAATCTTTCACAAATGTATTCAGATTTGAAAGGAAACAAAAGCAAGAGCATACAAGGATTTCAAGAAATCATATATAGCTCAATTGAAATAAGAAAGTTAGATAAATTCAATGTCCAAAGAAATGAAACTGGAAGAGGCACATATCGAAAGCAAATGCGGAACAATGGGATGCATGTGCCGAATCATTACGATGCAAACATGATCTTTAGATGATAGCTACAGATGTACAAATAAATAAAGGACAAAAGTATACAGGAATTTAAGGTAATAATGTAAAGCTTAACTGAAGTAAGAGATTTTTTACCGAAATCGATTTCCAAAGAGAAGAAACAAGGAAAGCCGAAATCGACCAAAGCTCAATTCTGGCAGAATTTGATAGGAACATTGTATGAACTATTTGGATAACCAATTATGCTCCAATTTATACAAAATAGGTGTCATTAGAAAGCTTTGTCAATCTAATTTTAGGCAAATCAAGTTTAACAAGAATTAGAATTTACAACAGGGAGTTATAGATAATTTCATAGCGAAAGGTCTGAAAATATTAGCTTTGTTTTACTGAATCCATAGGGTCGATGAAAGCAGATGTTTTAGTTAGCAATTATACTCCAAAAATTTCAAATTAGGTAAATACAAAAAGAATTTTGAGTCTAGCTTCGAATAAATCATACTTTGTATGAATCTGAGTTCACAGCAGAAAGTTATAAGTAGTTAAGTAACAAGAGATCAGTAATTTCAGTCCCTGTTTTGTAGAATCTATAGGGTTAATTTAAACAGAAGTCTTAGTAGGCATTTAAACCCCAAATCATTCGATCTTAGTATCAAAATAAAGATTTTTTTGTCTACTTTCAACTGGAATAGGTTTTGTCTAAATCATAGTTTATTACAAAATGTTATGACCGAAACATTGCATAGAGGTCAGATTACCGAAAAATTACAGATTCATAACTTTATATCAAAACGAAAGAAGGTCTGGTTCTTAGTTGAAATCTTTCAAATTTTGCAGAATAAAAATGGAAACACAGATTAAGGTTACTGTGGGATGGGGTTAGAACACTTGCCTTAAAATTATTTGAATCCCAAATGTGGAAAAATTGATGAAAAACCTCAAGCTCTTCTTCTTCTTCTTCTTCTTCTTCTTCTTCTTCCCTTCTCTTCTCAAACTCACATTGGCTGCAACTCTTCAGGTTTGTTTTCTTTAACCTTTCATCTAATTATTTGGGTTTTGGCTAATGCAAAAGTGACACAAACCTTAGGTTAGTTAGTGATACATGTCCATTATTATTTTTTTTTTTAACTTAAATCTGAATCTTTCATAAATTATATCAAACTTCTAATATTTACTTTTAGATCCCTAACCATAAACTTTTAATATAATATCATTTAATATAAAATAATTATTAAATAATCCTTATTTTTACAAACAAACCTTTTACTAAATTTTTAAAAATGGGGGATGTTACAAAAAGTGACCCAACAGGTGGAACCATCGTGGCACAGTCTTCAAGACTATGTTAAGCGGTGGTACCGCCTAGTGGTAGTGTCAGGCGATGGTACCACCCAGCACAGGCGGTGATACCACCAATATCCGAAAACCGGGGATGAGACTCTTTTAGGCTCCATATTTGAATCCATTTGGAGCCTATAAATACCCCTCTCATCCCTACTCAGATATAACAACAACTGAGTACATAAATTGAGAAAAATGCTGTTGTAATCTCAAGAGTTCTCTATTGAATCTCTGATTTTGATGATTAAGTCAATTGTAATTTGTTTAATCTAATCAATATGTTGAGAAAATTGTGTAGGATTAACTATGATAGTAGTAAGACATAAAGCAGATGTTGTGCCGGAATCAAGATCGAGATCTCATTGAGAGTTCGAGAGTTCGACGGAAGTTCTACCGGAACCAACCGAGAAGTCCAGGAGCTTGCCAAAGAAGTTCATCAGAACTCTGCAAGAAGATCGTCATAAAGTCCAGGAGCTTGCCGGGAGTCCGTCGGAACATTGCCGAGAGTTCGTTGGATGTTCGCCGGAAGTACGCTGGAAGCTCGCTAGAAGAGAAATTGACGCACCAGAACAAGCAGCACTATAATCATGTCTTAGTTATCATAGTTAGAGCATAAATTAAGTTAGGATTGGGAGGTAATCCCACTAACTTAATTAGGGGCCAACTGGGCCCTTAACATGACTGAATTGGGCCGAATTGAGCACCCAATTCAGCCCCTGAAAATATGACCGACAGTGGCACCGCTTGGAAGGCAATGCCCCAGGATTTCTAGGCTATGGTACCGCCGACAGTTATTGCTGCCAATGGTGGTACCACCCCTATCAGGTGGTGGTACCACCCCTGTCAAGCGGTGGTACCGCCTAGTGTCAAACTACATGTAGTAGTACCGCCCAGTAATGGCGGTGGTACCGCCAGTACCTCAAAATCTGAGATGAGACACTTTTTGGCTCTAATTTTGAAGTCATTAGAGCCTATAAAAATCCTACCCTTTTCTGCATTAAAGGGCAAGAAAAGCATTAGCATAATCTTGAGTTCTTGAGTCTTAAAGTGTTGTAAAAGTGAAGAGTTCTCCTCCTTCATCTCTTAGCCTTGTAACCACCCAAAAAAGAGGAGTAAGACTTGTAAGAGTTATCTCCTACACCCGGGAAAATGAGAAAGTACTGTAAAGAGGTGTTCAATCTTCACCTATTGAAGGAAAGCCTTTAATGGATGCCGATGACCTCGTCGGAGGAGGAATCCGAAAGTGGATGTAGGTCTCATTGACCGAACCACTCTAAAACTCGGTTTGCTTTTACTTTGAGAAATTTACTTTTATAGCAAACTGCCTCTCCTCCTTACTATGCTTTTACTTCGCCTATATACGCTTTCAAGTAAACACCTTCTGAGATTGGCTTTAATCGCACGAAGACTTTACGAAACTGACACTTTTCATTTGTGTAATTTACATTACTACAAATCTCCTTAATCTTCTTTTGCACTTTTACGAAAGCTTTCAAATTCAAATTCTCTCCAAAATAGATTGAATCAAAATCATTTTCGTCGGAATCGATTTTAATCGAAACAAGTCGTTTGAAATCGGGAAATTTTTTCGCTGCATTAATTCACCCCCCCCCCCCCTCTTAGTGCCGCCGCTCTTGATCCTAATAATTGGTATTAGAGCAAGGTTCACTCTCATTTGGTTTTAAACCCAAGAGAGATAAAATTTGCTGGCAACCTAGAGGGTCATTCAATTACACGTCCGCCCATGTTCAATGGGACGGATTACACATATTGGAAGACTAAAATAAGGATCTTCCTAATTTCAATGGATTTCTAACTATGTAATATTATAGAAAATGGATTTCAAAAGTCTTCTCTTAAATGATTGGAATGAGTTGGAGAAGAAGACTTTCGCTTTAAACACAAAAGCTATGAATGTCTTATTTTGTGCCTTAGATAAAAATGAGTTTAATCATGTGTCCATTTGTGAAACGACATTTGATATTTGGCACACACTCGAAGTGACTCATGAAGGCACTAGTAGAGTGAAGGAGTCAAAAATCAATCTTTTAGTGCATACTTATGAATTGTTTCGAATGAAATCGAGTGAGACCATTGGAGACATATACACCTGATTTATGGATGTCTTCAATGGTCTAAAAGGATTTAGTAAAAGTTTCTCGGATTTTGAGCTTGTTAATAAAATTTTAAGATCCCTTCCAAAGAGTTGGGACCCTAATGTCACGGCCATTCAAGAGACCAAAAACCTAAATAATTTTCCTCTCGAAGAACTAATTGGGTCATTAATGACCTATGAGATGACTTGTAAAGCTCATGAAGAGCTTGAGGACACCCTTCCAAAAAACAGGAAGAATATGGTACTAAAAACTCAAGAAGACTACTTGAAAGAAAACTCAAGTGATGAGAACCTTGATGAAGACTTGCACTCTTAACAAGAAAATTTAAAAAATTCATTAAAATGAATAAATTTAAAAATACCACTAAAAATAAATTTGAACCCAAGAAAGATTAAATAATATGCTACGAATGCAAGAAGTCGGGACATTACAAGAGCAAATGTCCCCTAGTCAAGAAAAAGCAACCAAAGAAGAAGGCTTTTAAAGCAACATTGGATGATTCAAGTGTATCAGAAGAAGAGGGAGTCTATCATCACCGAGCAAGTTGCTCACTATGCACTAATGGCTATTGGAGATGTGATAATAAGTTCATTAGATGTAAATTTATCTTTCAATGAGCTTTTAAATACATTTCATGAATTATTTGATGAATGTAGAACCTTGAATAAAAAATATAACTCTTTAAAAAAGGAACATGCTTCTCTTATTAGCGATTTTGATAGATTAAAAGTTGAGCACAATGATAGTTTAGCTTCATGTACGAAATCTGAGAACTAGAATTACTTCAAAAAGAAAACTTACTACTTAAGAAAATCTTAGAAAAGTTTGAGGTTGGTAACAAATCCTTGAACATGATCCTTGCCAACAAGAGTCACATTTATAGAAAATGCGGAATCAAATTTGTGAGTAGCTCTCACCAAAATCTAACCACCTTTGTTAAGGGCCCTATTTTGTTTGTTTCACCACGAAATAAATGCAACTTTTGTTGTAAATTTGGGTATGTAGCTTATCATTGTCCATTTAAGAAATGTAGCCCACACAAATTGATTTGGGTTCCTAAAAGAACCTCAAATGACTTAATGCAACATAATAAGCTATGTAGATCGATTTTTGAGGCGCCCAAGGTCAAATGGGTACCTAAAAATCATCCTTTTTTGTAGAAACATTTACCATCACAAGCTAGGAGCAAGAGATAGTACCTTGATAGTGGATGCTCAAGACATATGACTAGAGATCCATCTCAATTTTCTAAGCTCACTAGCGAAAGATATGTCACCTTCGGAGACAACAACAAGGGTAAAATCATTGGCAAAGGAACCATAGGTAACAAATCCAACTTCTTTATTAAAGATATGTTGTTAGTTGATGGCTTAAAGCATAACATCTTGAGCATTAGTCAATTATGTGATAAAGAATATATTGCTAAAATTGAATCTAATGCTTGCACTATTGAAAAATCATACAAAAACATATCTATAATTACACTAAAACAAAATAACGTATACACTATTGACATCAATGATCTTTGCAATGAAATGTGCTTTTTGGTTTTGAATGACGATGCTTGGCTTTGGCATAGGAGATTAGGTCATGATAGCATGAAACTAATCTCTCAAATTTCATCTAAAGAACTTCTAAGAGAAATTCCTCACATTAAGTTTGTCAAAGATAATGTGTGTGATGCATGTCAACTAGGAAAACAAATAAAAGGTAGCTTCAAACCTAATAACTAAATAAGCACCTCTAGACCTTTGCAATTGATCCATATGGACTTGTTCGAACCAATTGCTATATCAAGCCTAGGAGGTAGCAAATACGCGTTCATCATTGTGGATGATTTTAGTAGATACACATGGACTTACTTTTTGGCACACAAAAGTGATTGCTTTAGGTATTTCTCTATATTTTTTAAACTAGTTCAAAATGAAAAGGGATTTATGATTTCATCAATTCAAAGTGATCACGGTGGTGAATTTGAAACCATGATTTCTAAGAATTTTGTGAATCTAATGGATACAGCCACAACTTCTCTACTTCAAGAAATCCTCAACAAAATGGAGTAGTAGAAAGAAAGAATAGAAACTTACAAGAAATGGCTAGAACCATGTTAAATGAACATAGCCTACCCAAATATTTTTAGACCGAAGTCATACATACGGCATGCTATGTCATGAATAGGGTTTTAGTAAGACCATTACTTTCCAAAACTCCTTATGAGTTGTGGAATAACAAAAAATCCAATGTTTCATATTTTAAAGTTTTCGGGTGTAAGTGCTTTATATTGAATGAAAAAGATACCTTAGGAAAGTTTGATGCAAAATCCGATGAGGGAAATTTTCTTGATTATTCAATAAAAGAACTTTAGTTATAGAAGAATCTATTCATGTTGTTTTTAATAAAATTTTTGAAGTTAAGAAAAATGATTTTGATGATGATCTTAATTTTGATACTTTGAATTTAAATGAATCCCCTTCTCCACCTAGCAATTTGGATGCATCTTCTTCCGAAACTTCCTTACCTAAGGAATGGAAATATGTAGATGCTCATCCCAAGGAGCTAATCATAGGAGACACATCTAAAGGGATTCAAACTCATTCTTCTCTTAAAATTTTTTGTGTCAATGATGCTTTTCTCTCCTAAATTGAACCAAAATGCATTGACGAGGCCTTGAAAGATGATTCATTGGTTATCGTAATGCAAGATAAGTTAAATCAATTTGAGAGAAATGAGGTGTGGAAGCTTGTTCCAAGGCCAAATGATCATTTAGTTATTGGTACTAAATGGGTCTTTAGAAATAAGCAAGATGAACTCGGTATCGTCGTTAGAAACAAGGCTAGATTAGTGGCCAAAGGTTTTAACCAAGAAAAAGGGATCGATTATGAAGAGACCTTCGCTCCTGTGGCACGATTAGAAGCTATAAGGATGCTCCTTTCCTCTATTAGTAGTAATCATTTTAAGTTGTTTCAAATGGATGTTAAAAGTGCTTTTCTTAATGGTTTTTTTTTCGAAGAAGTATATGTTGAACAACCTCTCGGATTTGAGAATGATAATCTCCCTAATCATGTGTTTAAATTGACTAAAGCTCTCTATGGATTGAAACAAGCCTCAAGGGTTTGGTATGAGAGACTTAGCTCATTTCTGAAAATAATTTCTCTAAAAGCAAGGTCGATACTATATTGTTTATCAAAAATTTTAAAAATAATTTTCTTATTGTTCAAATTTTTGTTGATGATATTATTTTCAATTTCACGAATGAATCTCTATATAAATCATTTACTAAAAATATCAGTCTTGAATTTGAAATTAGTTTGATGGGGGAATTAACTTTCTTCTTAGGCTTACAAATCAAACAACAAAGTAATGACATTTTTCTTAGTGAAATAAAATATGCTTTAGATTTGCTAAAAAGGTTTAATATGGATAGCTCAAAGGCTATCAATACTCTCATGAGTACCTCCACTAAGTTAGACATTAATGAAAGTGGAGAAAGCTTTGATTAAAAAGCTTATAAGGGTATGATGGGAAGTTTACTTTACCTCACCGCAACTAGACCGGATATCATGTTTAGTGTAGGACTTTGTACTAGGTTTCAATCTAATCCTAAGATATCTCATCTTAAAGCAGTTAAGAGAATACTTAGATATCTTAAAGGAACCACAAATCTAGGATTATGGTATCCATAATCTGAGAACTTTGAACTAATTGCTTATGCTGATGTGGATTTTGTTGGATGTAGATTAAATAGAAAAGCACATCCGGAATATGTCAATTTTTAAGACACGCACTTGTTTCTTGGTCTTCCAAGAAACAAAATTCGGTTGCACTATCTATAATCGAAGCTAAGTATATTATAGCAAGTGCATGTTGTACACAAGTTGTGTGGATGAAAAACATTTTCGAAGATTATAAGATTCATCTTAAAAACATTCCCATAAAATGTGATAACACAAGTGTAATATATTTAACAAAAAATCTCATTCAACATTCCAGAACTAAACATATTGATATTAGGAATCACTTTATACGAGATCATGTCAATAATCATGATGTAATCTTAGAGTTTATTGATATGAAATATCAATTAGCCGATATTTTTACAAAGCCCTTAAGTGAAGAACAATTTGATTTTAGTAGAAGAGAATTAGGAATGTTAATTTGTCCGAATGCATGAATTTATCAAATTTCATTTTCGGACTTTCTTGATTCTTTGGATCACTCACTTAAATCTTCTCCTCTTATGATACTGAAAATTGTTTACCTTGATGTTGTAAACATAAAATGTTGTTTGCTTTGATGCTAAAAATTTTTGTGCTTTGATGTTGTAAACTTAAGATGTTGTGATCTCTTTAAATGATGAGCATGTTATCATACAATGATGCAATATCGTGTTTACTTTGATGCTGAAAATTTCTATGATGATTATGATCTCTATTAAATATTGAGAAGTTTTAATCATACATTATGTAATATCGGATTCTTAACTTTTGAGTGCTGCAAGCACTAATGATATTACCTCATGCAAGTAGTGATGAAAGGCTATGATGAAACATTTTATAAATGCATGAAGTGTTGATGTTTGATTCATGGAAGTCTTTGACAAATACATCTCTCACGGATTTCACTCTTATGAATTTTTAATGAGAAATGGATTTGATATAATGCTCTTCTCATTATGAAGTTTTATTCATGAATTTCTCCTTCATGTGATATTACTCTCCTATGAATAATTGAAGAAATTCCAATGGATATATTAATCCTTGCAAGATGAATTTTTGTGTGTGATAATTTTCATAGGGATTTGATTTCATATGGATATCTCGATCTGTTTCATGAATCCCTTCTCTTTGTCAAAATGAAAGCATGTTTTAGTGAAAACTTATTTATCATTTTTGACTTGATTCAAATCATTTCACAAATTTAGTTCTTAATGGATTCCCTCCTTACCTTCTTTCCTCTTCTTCATGCAAAATATGATGACAAAGGGGGAGAAGTTGTTGGAATCTATCGTTTTAATGTTGATAACATTTAATGATGAGAACTTTTGAGTGTGAAACTTGCTTGATTTTGTTTTACCACACTTACATTGTTGAATTGTTCTCCTTTTTGTTGATAACAAAGGAGGAGAAATAATACCAAAATATGATAAATTGATAACAAATATATGCAATGTATTTCATCATATATACTTAAAATGTTTGTTTGATAAATTTCTTTCATTATGATAAGATATTTAGAGCTTAACTTGCTATTTTGTAATTGATATCTTGTCATAGAATGATGAATTGCTATCTTTGTCATCTTTCATATTTGAAATATCATACTTGAAAATAGATGTCATGCCTTGACATCATTTTGATAAATACTTGGCATCGTATTTTGAGAATGATAGATCATGATAGGAATCATGATGTCTATGTTGATAAGTTTAATGAACTTATCTTATCAGTTTGTTTTTTGAATTCAAAGACTTTGAATTCAAGAATATCTTTTCTTAAGTATGGCATATAGATAGAGGGAGTTAAGGTTAACTCCGTCATCAATTAATTGTCATCATCAAAAAAGGGAAGATTGTTGAATCTTGGATTTTGATGATAAAGTCAATTATAATTTATTTAATCTAATCTATATGTTGAGAAAAGTGTACAGGATTAACTACGATAGCAGTAAGACATAAAGCAGGTGTTGAGTCAGAGTCAAGATCGAGATCTCTTTGGGAGTTCGAGAGTTCAACGGAAGTCCGAACGTTCATCGGAAGTTCTAACGGAACTAACCAAGAAGTCCAGGAGCTTGCGAAAGAAGCTCATCAGAACTCACCAAGAAGATCGTTGTAAAGTCTAGGAGCTTGCCGAGAGTTCGCGGAACATTACCGAGAGTTCATCAGATGTTCACCAGAAGTACGCCGAAAGCTCGCCGGAAGAGCAATTGAAGCACTAGAACAAGCAGCACTATAATCATGTCTTTGTTATTGTAGTTAGAGCATAAATTAAGTTAGAATTGGGAGGTAATCCCACTAACTTAATTAGGAGCCAACTGGGCCCTTAACAGGACTGAATTGGGCCAAATTGAGCACCTAATTCGGCCCCTAAAAATATAGCTGGCAGTGGCACCGCTTGGAAGGCAATGCCCTAGGATTTTTGGGCAGTGGTACCGCCGAAAATTATTGCTGCCAGCGGTGGTACCGCCCTTGTCAGGCAGTGGTACCACTAGAGCTCGGTCTCCGAGCTCTATCAAGCGGTGGTACCGCCTAGTTGTCATGGACTTAGCTAGTTTTGCTTAAGTTATGCAACACCCTTACGTGTCCGTCCACAAAGGTCAGCCTCCCCGAAGCCTCCCAAGGTCCCTTAGGACCCACAAAAGAGAAAACAGGTTAGAGAAAATGCCTCACTTGGGATCCACAAGCAAACATTTTCGAAAACACTTCATAAACAATGTAAATTACAAACAGACTTTACAAGCTCTAGACAGTTGGACAACAAAGGGTCAAAATGGTCCACTATAGATCGAAAATCTCTCATAACTGTCCACATGACACAACCTTTATTTACAAGCCTAAAGCGGCCACCAAACCCAACTAAAATGGAACTATTAAGCCTTTGGCCGTCCCTCTACATGCTGTGCAAAGCATGAACATACCAAAAGACACGGACATACATAAGCATTACATCAAACATCCTATTTAGAAGTTTGTCCGTGACATTCTCCCCCACTTATTCCTTCGACATTCTCATTGAAGCCTTTGCTAACACTACAACTCCTTGCCTTTGCTGAGTCTTCAATCTTCTGCTCTAGCTGCAATGCGTCTCTTGGCTCCCAGCTACTCTCTGCTACTATTTTTGAGTAGTCGAACATTTGATCCGCCATGCTCTTCAACTCGCTAATGACTCTGACTCTAGTGTGGGGTTGGTTGAGTTGTGTTGATCCTTGTTGGTTCCTGCAGATCCTATTGAATCTCGTATTTTGATGATGAAACCACTTGATATATGTTTATGACTTAATCTGCATTTTGAGTGACGCAGGATGCTTCAATCAAGATGAGACAATTAAAGCAGGAAAATCATGTTGTGCTAGAGAAACATGTCAGAAGATTGGACGTCAGGCCGGTGGATCGGTCGACGTATCGACAGAAGGCTTCGGGCCATGGACTCGGGCATCAGGCCAAGAAGAGCGGGTATTGTGCCAAGGATATCGGAGTTATGGAGTCAATTGGTCGATTGGGCAATAGGCCGTAGGAGAGGACGATGCGCCGAAGAATCGGACGAAGCGTCGAGGGACAAATGACATGCCGGACAACTTGGTTAATTGCTTAGGATTAATTATCTCAATCAAAGTTTTGTTTTACATGTGCAGGATTAACTACAATGGAAGAAAGACATGCAGCAGGAGTTGCACTGGAGTCAAGACCATGATCACGTTGGGGGTTCGAGAGTTCGACGGAAGTCCGGACGGTCGTCGGAGGTTCTGCGAAAATAAATCCGGGAAGTCTAGGAGCTTGCCAAAGAAGCTCGTCCAAGCTCGTCGGAACTCACCAAGTGGATCATCGCAAGTCCAGGAGTTTGCCGGAAGTCCGCTGGAGCATCGTCGAAGGTTCGTCGGATGTTCGCCGGAAGCTCGCTGGAACAAGCGATTGATGCACCGGAGCAAGTTGCAGCAAATGTCTTAAGAAATATCGTAGTTAGCATGTAGATTAAGTTAGGAATGGGAGGTGATCCCATTAACTTAATCTGGGGGCAATTGGGCCCTTGATAGACCCAAATTGGGCCGAATGGATCAACCTATTCAGACCAGAATTCCTGCTAAGCGGTGGCACCGCCAGGGTCAATGGTGGCACCGCCCAGGAGATGGTCTCCTAGGAAAGCTGGGCGGTGCACCCGCCCAGGTCAGGTGGTGGCACCGCTTGGGCTCAGTCTCCGAGCGAGATTGGGCGGTGCAACCACCCCTGACAGGTGGTGGAACCGCTTGAGCTCGGTCTTTGAGCTCTACCAAGCGGTGCAACTGCCCCAGTCAGGTGGTGGCACTGCCTGAGCTCCGAGCGAGACTGGGTGGTGCAATCGCCCTTGTCAGGCAGTGGCACCGCCCAGAGGCTCAGTCTCCGAGCTGCCAAGCGATTGTACCGCCCCAGTCAGGAGGTAGTACCGCTAGGACCCTGGAAATCTGGGAAAAGACACTTTTGAGCTCCAAATTCAAACCAGTTTGGGGCCTATATAAACCCCACCCTTTCCTGCATGAAAGGGCAACCAAAAGCACTGAAAATCCAATCTTACTCTGTGATTTTTAGAGCTCAAAAGTGTTGTAAAGGCTAGAAGTTCTCCACCCTCTTTTCTTCCAAGTTTAGATCTTTCAAGAGAGGAGAGAAATTTCTGTAAGGGTTGTCTCCTAAGTCTGTCAAAAGGAGTGAAACTGTAAAAGGGTGGTTGGCCTTCGCCTATTGAAGGAAGGCCTCTAGTGGACGTCGGTGACCTCGTTGGTGGAGGAAACCAAAAGTGAATGTAGGTCAAGATTGACCGAACCACTCTAAATCTCGGTTTGCATTTACTTTGAGCATCTTATCTTTACTGCAAACCTCCTCAGCAGCTTACTACCTTCTGCTTATTTACGAACATGTTTCATAGTTAAGTATTTTCCGAATCGACGTTAAGACGGAAATCAATTTTATCGTACGAACATCATATTTCAGTTTGCGCTTACATTCTGATTTCCATCATAACTGCAAACTGCCTTTATATATTTGCTTTAATTGCATCTCGCTTGATCACAAGTTAAAGTGATTTACGAATCGGCTTTCTTACCAAAATCGCTTTTATTGTACGAACGTAGTTTTAATCGTTGAAAGTTTTCCGCTGCACTAATTCACACACCCCCCCCCCTCTTAGTGCTCTTGATCCTAACAATTGGTATCAGAGCCCGGTATTTCTCATTTCGGATTTACACCCGAGAGAAATGACTCTTCATGGCTTTCAAGAGGACTTATCGGTTGTTCGTCCACCGTTGTTTAACGGATTGGACTACACTTATTGGAAAACTCGAATGAGAGTTTTCTTGATTTCTATGAATTTGGATTTATGAAATATTATTGAAAAAGGTTTTCAACTTCCCTCTAAACCGATGAATGAATGGTCAGATTTGGAGAAGAAGTATTTTTCTTTAAACGCAAAGGCTATGAATGCCTTATTTTGCGCTTTGGACAAAAATGAGTTCAATCGGATTTCTATGTGTGAAACGGCTTTTGATATTTGGCGCACTCTTAAAATCACACACGAAGGCACAAGTAGTGTAAAAGATTCTAAAGTAAATTTTTTGATGTATGATTTTGAGCTTTTTTGAATGAAGCCGAGCGAAACCATTGTTGACATGTACATCTGTTTCACGGATGTCGTCAATGGTTTAAAAGCTCTTGGCAAATGTTTCTCGAATTTTGAACTTGTTAGTAAAGTTTTACGATCACTTTCTAAAGCTTGGGAATCAAAAGTAACAGTAATACAAGAAACAAAAGATTTAAATATTTTTCCACTTGAAGAACTAATTGGTTCGTTGATGACATATGAAATGGTGCATAATGCACATGATGAACAAAACAACCTTCCAAAGAACAGGAAGGATTTGGGACATAAAACATTTGAAGACCACTCGAGGATAAGCTCAAGTGATGGTGAACAAGAACTACTCACTAAAAATTTAAAAGATTAAAGAAACTAAAATTTAAGAACAAAAAGAACCGAACTACTTGCTTTGAATGCAAGAAGAAGAACACAAAGTGGGATGAATCGAGCTCCTCCTAAGACGAGGAGAAAATCAACAAAGGTGAGGTGGCAAACTACGCCTTAATGACATTCAACAATGAGGTAATCGAAACCCCCTTAATTTATTTTGAAATTACTTGATGTTTTCCATGATACATTTTTTTTTTTAGAATAATTATTTTTCTTGAAAATTACATTTTAAAAAATGAAAATACAAGAATATGATCAGGCTCGTAATTTTAAAAATAATCATGAAAAATACATATTTTATGATAAACAAACAAAATGATTTTGATTGAAAATATAAAATTATGCTATATGTGGTTAAGAAGTAATAATGTGTATCATGTTGATTTCCATTGTTATTTCTCGATTTTGATTAAACAAAATCATGTTTGAAGAAATGCATAATGATGTAATATTAAACATTTTGATACCATGATTAACAATTTTATGCATGAGATTTTAAGTTATATATGATTATAAGCATGTGTTATTTTCATGAGTGTATTTGAAAAACATATGGCAAAACCATGTTCGAATGCATGAAAGTGTTAAATTTTATTTTCAGATTCTCTTGATTTTTGTGATTTATTGATCTTGATGGTTTTATGATGAAATTCATTTTTCGATCCTAAACATTGATGCATGTTTATATTTAACATAAATGAAAAAGCATGCTAACATGAAATCAATCACTTAAAATGAAATACTTAAAAAAGGGAAAATATATTATCAATGAAATCATGAATCTACTTATGTTATGAAATTCATGACTTGATCCTTCATTTGTTTATGAGATGGTTGAAATCTTTGTACCTTTGAATTCTTCCCTTCTCCCTTCGATTTTTGAATTTATGCATGTTATATGTTAAAGATTTAAAACGATGTTTTGATATCATGCATACCCAAGAAATGTTGATTTGACAAAATGAATGATGATTTTAATCTTGAATATAACTTGTGATATGTTTTTTTTGAATCATCATCTTGATTTCTCGATATTCGATACATAAAATTTTATTATGAATCAAGATTTTTTGTTTAATCAATCTCCTAAGATTTTCTTTCGATTATTTATGAGGAGGTTTTTCAAAAAGAAATCATGTCTTTTGGTATTCACATGTTTAAATCTTTCATGATATGATCTTTATGCAATTCCTTGTATTCATGAAATGTTTATCTCATCACCCAACTAATTCTTCTTGATATTCTTTATGTGATGATATGAATGCATGAAATATTCATAAATTTGTAATGATGCATGCAATACTTATGATAATGATGTACATGATGTATTGCATATGATGTGTATCATGAATGCTTTAAATGATGAATGTTTGATATCATGATCAACATGTTGATAAATGCTTAAAAATTTTAATGCTTGAATATCATGTATGATATGCTCATAATGATGATTGATTTATTTATATCATGCATGAAAAATGAAATGTATGGTTTTGAAAATGTGCATGTTTTAATTTGAAAACATAATGATAAGATTGATACGTACCTTTGTCATGATTTAGAAATTAACGCAAAGGGTCTTCCCTTCTTTTTGACATTGACAAAGGGGGAGAAATATCGCTAGCTCATCTTGCAAAATTTAGAAACATGCACTTTGCAAAGGAAGCAAATATTTGCTAGCTTACATATTGCAAGGAAAAGAACTTGACATCTTAAACATCACAAAAATTTGTTACCTTGCATGATGTAAAATTTGCTAGAATTACTAGCTTATGATCTAAAGAGAAGCAAAAAGTTGCTATCTCAAAGGAAGCAAATTGCACAATTTAAGAAGAAAGCAAAAATTATCTCAAAATAGAAGAAATAGCTATCTTGAACATCACCAAGAATTGCTAGCTTGAAATCTCAAGAAAATACAAAAATGTGCTATCGTGCCTATCTCAAGAAAAGCAAATATGCCAACTTGCATATCTTTGAATTTGCTAGATTGTATATTGTAAAACTTGCATATTTAAAACTTGATAGCTTAAATGTTCTAAGCATAATGTAACACTTACTAAATTTTCTAAATTCAAAACTACATGATGATAAAACTTGATATTATGTTTGTCATGCAATAAGTTAAACTTATATTCCAAACACAAGAATAGTTAGACTTCTCCTTTTTGTTGATGACAAAGGGGGAGAAGTATGATGTTATGTATAAGTTTATGCATACGTTCATGATGACGTGTTGCAAATATTCATGATGAATATTGCAATGACTTGAATTCAGTTTGAATTCAAGGTTCTATCAATATGGCATATTGATAGGGGGAGTTTGTTTAAACTCCGGGAGTTAAGGTTAACTCCATCATCAAGTGGTTGTCATCATCAAAAAGGGGGAGATTGTTGAATCTCGTATTTTGATGATAAAACCACTTGATATATGTTTATGACTTAATCTGCGTTTTGAGTGACACAGGATGCTTCGATCAGGATGAGACAATTAAAGTAGGAAAATCATGTTGTGTCGGAGGAACATGTCAGAAGATTGGACGTCGGGCCGGTGGATCGGTCGACATATCGACAGAAGTCTTCGGGCCATGGACTCGGGCATCGGGCCAATAAGAGCGGGTATTGTGCCAAGGATATCATAGTTGCAGAGTCAACTAGCCGATTGGGCAATAGGCCGCAGGAGAGGACGATGTGCCGAAGAATTGGACGAAGTGTCAAGGTACCAATGACATACCAGACAACTTGGTTAATTGCTTAGGATTAATTGTCTCGATCGAAGTTTTGTTTTACATGTGCAGGATTAACTATGATTAAAGAAAGACATACAATAGGAGTTACGCCGGAGTCAAGACCATGATCACGTTGGGGGTTCAAGAGTTCGACGGAAGTCCGGACGGTCATCGGAGGTTCTGCGGGAATAAATCCGAGAAGTCCAGGAGCTTGCCAAAGAAGCTCGTCAGAACTCGCCAAGTGGATCATCGCAAGTCCAGGAGTTTATCGGAAGTCCGCCGGAGCATCGCCGAAGGTTCGTCGGATGTTCGCCGGAAGTTCGCCGAAAGCTCGCTGGAAGAAGCGATTGACGCACCAGAGCAAGTTGTAGTAAATGTCTTAAGAAATATCATAGTTAGTATGTAGATTAAGTTAGGAATAAGAGGTGATCCCATTAACTTAATCTGAGGGCAATTGGGCCCTTGATAGACCCAAATTGGGCCGAATGGATCAACCCATTCGGACCAGAATTTCTGCCAAGCGGTGGCATCGCCAAGGTCGGCGGTGGCACCGCCAAGGTCGGCAGTGGCACCGCCCAAGAGATAGTCACCCAGGAAAGCTAGGTGGTGCAACCGCCCAGGTTAGGCGGTGGCACCACCTGGGCTCAGTCTCCGAGTGAGACTGGGCAGTGCAACCGCCCTTGACAGGCGGTGGAACCACTTGAGCTCGGTCTCCGAGCTCTGCCAAGCGGTGCAACCACCCCAGTCAGGCGGTGGCACCGCCTGGGCTCAGTCTCCGAGCGAGACTGGGTGGTGCAACCACCCTTGTCAGGCGGTGGCATCGCCCAGAGGCTCAGTCTCCGAGCTGCCAAGCGGTTGAACCGCCCCAGTCAGGAGGTAGTACCGCCAGGACCCCGAAAATCCAGGAAAAGACACTTTTGAGCTCCAAATTCAAACCAGTTTAGGGCCTATATTGCTAGTCATAAGTGCCCAGCAAGCCAATCACGTGAGTGATGGCACGTGTGACTTGATACAGAATCTTTTTGCTTATTATATTTTTGGCGTATATCACTTTATAACTATTGCATAAATGCATATGTATTGTGATGTCCTTGGATTTGTGCAATGGGAATCGGATCGTGATGAGATCACGATAATGAGATCGATTCACCTTTAAACACATATCCTAAATAATCCCGGTCATAGGTTACTCGAGAGGGACATCGTGATAACCGGATAGACTGGTGTGCTGTATACCCGTCCATATGATGGATGCAGCTGGTCTCATAGCTGCTCGTGTAGGGACACTAGGGATACAGTACAGGTGCTCATTGGAGAATGAGTTCACTGATTGATCCGCTTACGGAATGCTGGATGGTTGATGATGCCTTATTGTCAGACAACGATTCCGTAGTCCTAGTGGTGTATCTGGTTCTTAGACTTGAGACACCAAGGATGTCCTGTATGAGTGCTCCACTCTTTGATACCAGACTTATAGGTTTGGCTGTTCCCAGATCTAGTACAGCTGGTCATTGGGAGTGGTAGTCGACCTTACGAGGGCTATTGAGTGTCGATAGAGGATCATCCACTCTCGGTCTCATGAGAGGAATATCCCATGTGTTCTTGCTCAGACAAATCCCTAGCCAGGGTCATTCGGGTTGAGAGAGAAAGAGTTCTCCGGGAGAATCCGATTAGAGCGAGACTCAAGTAGAAACCGTATGGGTCTGACAGCACCATGCTCGATATACGGTCTCTGGGATATTAGATGGATGAGGGACTAAAGGTACATGGTAACTGAGGACAGACAGGTCCAATGGATTGGATTCCCCTGTATCGTCTGGGGACTACGGCGTAGTGACCTAGTACTTCCGTAGTCGATGAGTCGAGTGAATTATTACAGAGATAATAATTCACTTAGTTAGAAGGAGTTCTGACAGGTATGACTCACGGCCAGCTCGATATTGGGCCTAGAGGGTCACACACATATGGTAGGCATTGCGATGAGTAGAGGTTCGGATATGAGATATCCGACGGAGCCCTTGTCTTATTGGATGCAGATCCAATACCCACTAGGGAAAGGACCCATTAGGGTTTTGACACGGGATCTCTATAAATAGGAGGGATTCACAACCTCATAGGCTAGAGTCTTTGCTTGCCCTTCCTATTCTCCTCTCCCTCTCCACCTCAGAGTAGGCCTGGAGTTTTGAGGAGCGTCGTCGCAACCCTGCTGTGTGGATCACCGCTAGAGAGGAGGACGCTTGACCTCCTTCACCCTCTCCTGAGGATCTGCAAGGAAACAGGGATATACGATCTCCCTAGGTAACACAATCTCTATACGCAGTTTTGTGTTTTGCGGATTTTGCGCACCAATCTTCGCACGACGATGAACATCTTTTTGGGAATCGGGGATTTTTGTTTTCTTGTTCTTCCGCTGCGCATATGATGTCGCCCCCCATGATTTCCCAACAGTGGTATCAGAGCCAGGTTGTTCGTGCGAATGATTGGTTTTTGAACTGCGTGTGTTGTGTTTAGGAAGAATATTGACGTCAAAATCGTTGACGCAAAAGCAAGGAAGGGCAGCAACAGTTGCTGCCCTCGATCTGCATGCCTGCAGCCAGCCGCAGCCGAGCAGCACAGCGCCGGCGCATGCGCAAGCGCTGTGCCTGCAGTAGCCGGCCGGCGATCTGCTTGCAGCAGGCTTGCGGCCGGCGGGGCTGGGAGCCCGCTCGGAAGAAGCGCCTGCGGCCACTGAGCCCGCGGGCAGAGGCGCCGCGGGGCAGCAGCGCGGGCTGAGGCACCGCAGGGCAGCGGCGCCTGTGGCCGCTGCTCCCACGGGCAAAAACCCCGCAGGGGCGACCGCCAGCGAGACAGCACCACCTGCGGGCGCTGACTCGCGGGCAGAACCGCCCGCGAAGGCGGCGGCGCCCGCGGGGGCGCCCACCTACAGCGGCAGCGACCCCAGCGGGCGTGCCACCTGCAGGCGAGGGCAGTGCCCTCGCCCTCGCCGCACAGGCCGCCGCCAGCAGGGTGGCGGCGGCGGCGGCGCAGCAGCGAAAAGGGGAAAGGGTATTAGGGTTTTCTGCGCAAAAGACAGTTTTGCCCCTCGGAATTTGAGAAATTCTAGTTTCTGTCTTTTGTCCAAATTACGAAAATACCCTTAGGAATTGAGAAATTCCCTATATATCCCTGATTTCAGAAAATATTAATTAATTAAAAGGTTTAGTTGATTATTATTTTTATTATCTAGTAGTCCTACATAATGACGATTATTTATACATGTGATGTATGATGAGTGGACGGATGATCATGGACCGTGTGATGTGTGTACTTGTGATTATTATTATTGAGGTCTGCGAACCTCCATTATATTTCTCGTTTATTGTCGGGCCTGCGTGCCTATGATTAAGTTGTAATCACATGAGGAGGCGCAGCGGGAGCGTGGAAGCCATAGCGGGACCCACGAGACGGACGATCGTGATGCATGAAGATGCATCAAGATGTCGACGGAACCAACGAGGACGAGATGGACGATCACAAGGCATGGAGATGCACCGTTGCACACATAGATCTTGATGTGAGTGATTAGGCCTACTGGCTCGGGCCTAATCATATTAGGTTGTGGTCCATGATCATCTGGTGTGATTGCTTATACACATACTAGATATGTATATATATATTTGCATGCGATGTAGATATATATTAAATATGTACATGTGTGACATGTCATAATAGGAGACCAAATCATAGAAACATCTCTCGATAATATTAAGTCGGTAAACGTGAGGCAATTAGATTGACCCACGTGGCCTTCCATCGTTATGAGTAGGAACCGAATCCCGGTGTAGGTTGAGTTGGTCGAGTCCCTCGAGACTCACCTATATCGCGATTCGCTATCTTGCTTACGACATAGAGATGTCACCGGTGACCTGAGGGCATGATATGCTTGGTCGAGTCCCTCGAGGGTATATCATCAAATCAGACTCATCTTGTAACGAAGGTGTTGACTTAATCGAGCATCATGGTTGGTCGAGTCCCTCGAGGCCATGGTGATTCGGAGGCCGAACAGGACGGGAATCACAAGGAGTTGTGATCGGCAAGAGTTGTCTACCTTTTAGGCTTAGTGTGATTGGTCGAGTCCCTCGAGGTTACACTAAGACGTTGATTGGATCCTGATCCCCACTAGAAGTCTGCCGGAGACTTCCGTTTCACGTGCTGAGGGTGTCGCGTGACTCGTTAGTAAAATAGTGGGAGCATATTAAGATAGAAGTCCATATCTTGATAGTTTATTTCTTGCAAAATCTGCATGTTATTCATTTTTGCTACATCTTTATTTTCAGAAAATGTCGCTTTCAAATCCCTTACGTGGCATACTTGATGTCAACCGCCTCACTGGTCCAAATTATACGGATTGGCTCCGTAACTTGAGAATTGTTCTCACAGCGGAGAAAATCGTGTATGTCCTTGATACAGTGATGCCTACGCCCGAAGAAGGGGCAAGCGAGGATGAGATCGCTCGCTACGTGAAGTACATTGATGACTCCACTCTTGCTCAGTGCTATATGTTGGGCTCTATGACTCCAGAGTTACAGAGACAACATGAAAAGATGGATGCCAGATCCATTCTCCTACATGTCCGTAAATTGTTTGAGGAACAGGGAAGGACTCAACGATATGAGATATCCAAGAGCCTTTTCCGCGCTAGGATGACTGAGGGGACACCGGTTCAGAACCATGTCCTAAAGATGATTGAGTGGATAGAGAAACTCACAGGTCTAGGAATGGTCCTAGAGGATAACTTGTGTGTGGACATTGTGCTTCAGTCCCTACCAGATTCCTTTTCACAGTTCATAATAAACTTTAATATGAACAAGCTTGAGGTGACTCTCCCAGAGCTCCTCAATATGTTGAGGGAGGCAGAGAGTACTATTAAGAAAGAGAAGCCAATTCTCTACACTGGTGAGACCAGAAAGAAAAGGAAAGCAGAAAGGTCCCTTAAGAAGGGAAAGGGCAAGGGCAAACAAGGTAAAGCAAAGGTTGCTAAGAAAGACCCAACAAAGGACAAAGGCCAGTGCTTCCACTGTGGTAAAGATGGGCACTGGAAGAGAAACTGCAAAGAGTACCTTGCAGAAAGGGCGAAACAAAAGCTTGATGAAGCTTCAGGTACATTCATGATCGGTCTCCATTTGTCAGACTCTTATGATAACACATGGGTATTAGATACCGGTAGTGCTTATCATATATGTAATTCGTTGCAGGTTCTGGCAAGGCCTAGGAGACTAGAGAGAGGCGAGATGGACCTCAAGATGGGTAATGGAGCAAAAGTTGCTGTTTTAGCTGTTGGCGAGGTCGCCCTACATCTGCCTAGTGGAGCTTTTATTACATTAGATGCATGTTATTTTGTTCCTTCTATTATCAAAAACATTATCTCCATTTCATGTTTAACAGTTAGTGGATATAAATTTGTTTTTGAGAACAATGGTTGTTCGATATTATTAGATGATAAGATCATCACGAAAGGAACATTGCATAATGGTTTATTTATGTTAGACACCACTCCACATATCATGAATATAAATATGTCCAAAAGGAAACGAGATGAGTTGAACAGTGCATACCTGTGGCATTATAGGTTAGGTCACATCCATGAAAGAAGGATTCAAAAGTTGCTAAATGATGGATATCTAGATCCATTCGACTATGTGTCATATGCAACTTGTGAGCCTTGCATTCGTGGAAAACTGACCAACTCTCCATTTAGTGGAACTAGAGAGAGAGCCACTGAGTTGTTGGAACTCATACATAGTGATGTATGTGGACCCATGTCAACTCATGCCATTGGAGGTTACTCCTACTTCATTACATTTACTGATGATTTCTCAAGGTATGGATATGTGTACTTAATGAAGTACAAGTCCGAGGCCTTTGAGAAATTCAGAGAGTATAAGAATGAGGTGGAGAACCAGACTGGAAAGAGTATCAAAACTCTTCGATCAGATCGAGGAGGTGAGTACTTAAGTACAGAGTTTACTCACTTCCTCAAGGACCATGGGATATTATCCCAATGGACACCTCCTTATACACCTCAGCTCAATGGTGTCTCTGAAAGGAGAAATCGTACATTATTAGATATGGTACGGTCCATGATGAGTTTCGCTGACCTACCCATCTCATTCTAGGGATATGCCCTAGAAACCGCAGCTTACCTTCTGAACAGAGTTCCAACTAAGTCGGTGGTGTCTACACCATATGAGATATGGAAAGGGAAGAAGCCTGATATTAAAGTAGTTAAGATTTGGGGCTGCTCTGCCCATGTTAAAAGACACAACCCCGATAAGTTAGAATCAAGGACAGGGCGATGTAAATTTGTGGGATACCCCAAGGAAACTTGTGGGTATTACTTCTATCATCTCGAGGACCAAAAGGTCTTTGTAGCTAAGAGAGCAGTGTTCCTTGAGAAGGAACACATTCTTGACGGAGACAGTGGGAGAATGATAGAATTGAGCGAGGTTGGAGAACCAAGCTCAAGCACCACTCTACAGCCCGAGTCTGTTCAGGTATCTAATACACAAGTTTCAACTTTATGCAGGTCTGATAGAGTATCCCATCCTCCTGAGAGATATGTGGGACATATTAGAGCAGAGGATGTAGAGGATATTGATCCTCAGACCTACGAGGAGGCTATTATGAGTATAGACTCCGGGAAGTGGAAAGAAGCCATGAATTCTGAGATGGATTCTATGTACTCCAATAAGGTTTGGAACCTAGTTGATGCACCCGAAGGTATTGTACCCATCGGTTGCAAGTGGATCTTTAAGAAAAAGATCGGAGTAGATGGAAAGGTAGAGACCTATAAAGCAAGGCTAGTGGCTAAGGGGTATCGTCAAAGGCAAGGTGTTGACTACGACGAAACTTTCTCACCCGTAGCAATGCTAAAATCCATCAGAATTCTATTGGCTATTGCAGCACACTATGATTATGAGATCTGGCAGATGGATGTGAAAACCGCATTCCTCAACGGGAACCTGGAGGAGGAGGTGTATATGATGCAACCTGAGGGATTCGTGTCCAAGAACTGCCCAGATAAGGTGTGTAGGTTGCTTAGATCCATTTATGAACTAAAGCAAGCTTCCCGAAGTTGGAACATAAGATTTGATGAGGCAATCAGATCTTATGACTTCGTTAAGAACGAAGATGAGCCTTGTGTATACAGAAAGGTAAGTGGGAGCGCTATTAGCTTTTTGGTGTTATATGTGGATGACATCCTCATCATTGGGAATGACATAGGAATGCTATCCACAATAAAGGCTTGGTTATCTAGACACTTCTCCATGAAGGACTTAGGAGAAGCATCTTATATCTTGGGGATTAGAATCTATAGAGATAGATCCAAAAGGATGCTTGGCTTGTCCCAGTCCAGGTACATAGAAACCATTGTCAAAATGTTTGGCATTGAAAATTCTAAGAAAGGGCGAACATGGATATGATACCTTATGCCTCAGCAATAGGGTCTATCATGTATGCCATGCTATGTACTAGGCCTGATATAGCGCATGCTCTGAGTGTCACGAGCAGGTATCAGGCGGATCCAGGCTTGGAGCACTGGAAAGCAGTAAAGTGTATCCTTAAGTACTTGAGAAGGACTAAGGATCTTTTACTAGTATATGGAGGTAATAGCCTTAAGGTTGAAGGCTACACTGACTCAAGTTTTCAGTCTGATGTCGATGATAGCAAGTCGAATTCAGGGTATGTGTACACCTTGAATGGAGGAGCAGTGTGCTGGAAGAGTTCCAAGCAAGATACCACTGCTGACTCGACCACAGAGGCGGAGTACATTGCTGCATCAGATGCAGCAAAGGAGGGAGTCTGGTTGAAGAAGTTCATCACAGATTTGGGAGTCGTGCCGGATAGTGAGGAGCCGATTTCCCTATATTGCGACAACAACGGGGCAATTGCTCAAGCGAAGGAACCTAGGTCTCATCAGAAATCTAAGCATGTTCTGAGGAGGTTCCACCTTATCAGAGAGATCGTGACCCGAGGAGATGTAGCAGTGGAAAGAGTTCCATCCGAAGATAACATTGCAGATCCACTAACAAAGCCATTGTCTCAGATTGTCTTTGAGCGTCACAGGGGTCTGATGGGGATCAGACACATAGGTGATTGGCTTTAGGTCAAGTGGGAGATTGCTAGTCATAAGTGCCCAGCAAGCCAATCACGTGAGTGATGGCACGTGTGACTTGATACAGAATCTTTTTGCTTATTATATTTTTGGCGTATATCACTTTATAACTATTGCATAAATGCATATGTATTGTGATGTCCTTGGATTTGTACAATGGGAATCGGATCGTGATGAGATCACGATAATGAGATCGATTCACCTTTAAACACATATCCTAAATAATCCCGGTCATAGGTTACTCGAGAGGGACATCGTGATAACCGGATAGACTGGTGTGCTGTATACCCGTCCATATGATGGATGCAGCTGGTCTCATAGCTGCTCGTGTAGGGACACTAGGGATACAGTACAGGTGCTCATTGGAGAATGAGTTCACTGATTGATCCGCTTACGGAATGCTGGATGGTTGATGATGCCTTATTGTCAGACAACGATTCCGTAGTCCTAGTGGTGTATCTGGTTCTTAGACTTGAGACACCAAGGATGTCCTGTATGAGTGCTCCACTCTTTGATACCAGACTTATAGGTTTGGCTGTTCCCAGATCTAGTACAGCTGGTCATTGGGAGTGGTAGTCGACCTTACGAGGGCTATTGAGTGTCGATAGAGGATCATCCACTCTCGGTCTCATGAGAGGAATATCCCATGTGTTCTTGCTCAGACAAATCCCTGGCCAGGGTCATTCGGGTTGAGAGAGAAAGAGTTCTCCGGGAGAATCCGATTAGAGCGAGACTCAAGTAGAAACTGTATGGGTCTGACAGCACCATGCTCGATATACGGTCTCTGGGATATTAGATGGATGAGGGACTAAAGGTACATGGTAACTGAGGACAGACAGGTCCAATGGATTGGATTCCCCTGTATCGTCTGGGGACTACGGCGTAGTGGCCTAGTACTTCCGTAGTCGATGAGTCGAGTGAATTATTACAGAGATAATAATTCACTTAGTTAGAAGGAGTTCTGACAGGTATGACTCACGGCCAGCTCGATATTGGGCCTAGAGGGTCACACACATATGGTAGGCATTGCGATGAGTAGAGGTTCGGATATGAGATATCCGACGGAGCCCTTGTCTTATTGGATGCAGATCCAATACCCACTAGGGAAAGGACCCATTAGGGTTTTGACACGGGATCTCTATAAATAGGAGGGATTCACAGCCTCATAGGCTAGAGTCTTTGCTTGCCCTTCCTATTCTCCTCTCCCTCTCCACCTCAGAGTAGGCCTGGAGTTTTGAGGAGCGTCGTCGCAACCCTACTGTGTGGATCACCGCTAGAGAGGAGGACGCTTGACCTCCTTCACCCTCTCCTGAGGATCTGCAAGGAAACAGGGATATACGATCTCCCTAGGTAACACAATCTCTATACGCAGTTTTGTGTTTTGCGGATTTTGCGCACCAATCTTCGCACGACGACGAACATCTTTTTGGGAATCGGGGATTTTTGTTTTCTTGTTCTTCCGCTGCGCATATGATGTCGCCCCCCATGATTTCCCAACATATATAAACCCCACCCTTTCCTGCATGAAAGGGCAACCAAAAGCACCAAAAATCCAATCTTACTCTGTGATTTTTAGAGCTCAAAAGTGTTGTAAAGGCTAGAAGTTCTCCTCCCTCTTTTCTTCCAAGTTTAGATCTTTCAAGAGAGGAGAGAAATTTCTGTAAGGGTTGTCTCCTAAGCTCGTCAAAAGGAGTGAAACTATAAAAGGGTGGTTAGCGTTCACCTATTGAAAGAAGGCCTCTAGTGGACGTCGGTGACCTCGTTGGTGGAGGAAGCCAAAAGTGGATGTAGGTCAAGATTAACCGAACCACTCTAAATCTCAGTTTGTATTTACTTTGAGCATCTTATCTTTACTGTAAACTTCCTCAATAGCTTACTGCCTTCTGCTCATTTACGAACATGTTTCATAGTTAAATATTTTCCGAATCGGCGTTAAGACGGAAATCGGTTTTATCATACGAACATCATATTTCAGTTTGAGCTTACATTCTGATTTCCATCATAACTGCAAACTGCCTTTATATATTTGCTTTAACTGCATCTCGCTTGATCACAAGTTAAAGTGATTTACGAATCGGCTTTCTTACCAAAATCGCTTTTATCGTACGAACGTAGTTTTACAACGCTTCTCCTTTTTACGGGTTTAGGAGATAACCCTTACAAGCCTCACACCTCTTCTTGGATGATTACAAAGCTAAAGAGAAAGAGGAGGACTCTTGCACTTTTACAACACTTTTTACACCCCAACACTCAAAGATTTTTTTATACTTTGATTCACTTTTGTTGCCCTTTCATGTAGAAAAGGGTAGGGTATTTGTAGGCCTCAATAGCTTCAAAATTGGAGCCAAAAAGTATCTCATCTCGGGTTTCTGGGGTACTAACAGTACTATAGCTTGACACTCTAACACTGGACGGTACTATTGCCTAGTCTGGCAGTACCACCGCCTAACAGAGTCTTGGATACTGAGCTCTAGCATTTCGATCATTTGATAGGGCGGTACCACCACCTGGCAGTAATAACTATCGATGGTACCATCGCTTGGCGATAATAACTATCAGTAGTACTATCGCTCAATCTGGGTAGTACCACCACACAGACTATCTAGGAGACCATTCCCTGGGTGGTTCCACCGCCCTAGTCTAGTAGTGCCACCACCATGCAGGGTCCAACAACCTAGTTGGGCCTTGAATCCAGTCCAAACCAATCCAATTATGAGCCCAGTTGGCCCTTAACAGGGTTAATGGGATTACCTCCCAAACCTAACCCTACTTATGTGCTATCTATGATTTTTAAGGCGTACGCTAAACAAAATAAGTCCAATAAGTCTAGGTTTCTTTCGACGAACTTCCGGCAGACTTCCGACGATCTCTCGGCAATGTTCTAGCTGATTCCCGACAAGCTCATGGACTTCATGATGATCTTCTTAGCGAGTTTCAATGAGCTTCTTCTTGGTCAATTCCGGTAGTATTTCTGACAAACCTTCGGACTCCCAACGAACTCTCGAACTCCCAACGAAATCTCGATCTTGACTCTAGCACTTCGTTTTACTTTATGCCTTGATCACTATTGTAGTTAAACCTACACACTTTTCTCAATATATAGATTGGATCAAATAATTTACCAATTAATTTCATCATCAAAATTCAAGATTCAACAATCTCTCCTTTTTTTATGACGTCAATCAATTAATGATGGAGTTAACCTTAACTCCCCATATCTATATGTCATACTTGAGAAAAGACACTCTTGAATTCAAGCATCAAACCGATAAGTTATATTCATTTAAACTTATCAACATGCACATCATGATACCAATCATGATTTACCATCTCAAAATATGATACCACTTATTTATCACAAAAAAATGATGTCAAGGTATGACATCCATTTTTAAGTCCAATATAGAATGATGATTTTTCAAGTATGATACAAATGAAAATTTAGCAAGATTCTAATTTTGATAAAAGATAATAATTCATCAATCCGAGGCATAAAATTAAGCGTGATAATCACAATGATAAACATTTATCATTTTGATACGAAATCAAGCATGATATTAAGAATTAAATATTTTCAAGTATTCATGCCACTTTACGATACGTTTCAAGCATTCATGATAAAAATACATTTTACACATTATTTCAAGAATTCATGCCAAGATGTCATCAATTTGTCATATTTCTCCCCCTTTGTCATCAACAAAAATGAGAACCATTCAATAATGCAAGTGTTTTTATGAGATAAAATATGTCAATAAAATATGTTTCTCATTAAAAATTCACAAGAGTGAAATCCGTGAGAGATGTATTTATCAATGAAATCCATGAGTAAAGAGACTAAGTGTGTCAAAAATTATTAAGTGATGGAGCAAAAGTATGAAGTAAATTTGATACCAAGTTAAGAGTAAGATAGAAATTCTGGATTTCATGAAAGCTTTATTTACGAAATAAAACAAATTCATGAAAGCTTTATTTGTAAAAAATTAAGAAAGTCCAAAAAAAATATACAACAAACTTATGCATTTGGACAGTTTAACATCCCTAACTCTCTTCTAATAAAATCAAATTGTTCTTCATTTAAAGGTTTTGTAAAGATATCGACTAATTGATATTTTATATTAATAAACTCTAAAGGTATATCATGATTATTAATATGATCTCTTATAAAATAATGTCTAATGTCAATATGTTTAGTTCTAGAGTGTTGAATAAGATTTTTTGTTAAATATATTATACTTATGTTATCATATTTTATGGGAATATTCTTAAGGTGAATTATATAATCTTCTAATGTATTTTCCATCCATACAACTTATACTAGCTGCTATATACTCAGCTTCGATTGTAGATAATGCAACCAATTTTTGTTTCTTGGAAGACCAAGAAACAAGTGCATGACCTAAGAATTGACATGTTTCAGATGTACTTTTTATATATTCTCTACATCCAACAAAATCCGCATTAGCATAAGCAATTAATTCAAAATTTTTAGATTTTAGATATCATAATCCTAGATTAGGGGTTCCTTTAAGATATCTAAGAATTCTTTTAATGGCCTTAAGATGAGATAGCTTAGGATTAGATTGAAATCTAATACAAAGTTCTATGCTAAACATGATGTTTGGTCTAGTTGCGATGAGGTATAGTAAACTACCTATCATACCCCTATAAGTTTTTTTATCAAATCTTTCTCCACTTTCGTCCATGTCTAATTTAGTAGAGGTACTCATAGGAGTATTAATAGCCTTTGAATCATCCATATTAAATCGTTTTAGCAATTCTAATGTATATTTGGTTTGACTAAGAAAAATACAATCACTAAGTTATTTAATTTGTAAGCCTAAAAAGAAAGTTAGTTCACCCATTAAACTCATTTTAAACTCTTGGCTCATACTCTTAGCAAATGATTTGCATAAAGATTCATTTGTAGAACCAAAAATAATATCATCAATATAAATTTGAACAATAAGAAAGTTATTTTTAAAATTTTTAATAAATAATGTAGTATCGATCTTGCCTTTAGAGAAATTATTTTAGATAAGAAAGGAGCTAAGTCTCTCATACCAAGCCCATGATGCTTGTTTTAATCCATAGAGAGCTTTAGTTAACTTAAACACATGATTAGGAAAAAGAGAGTTCTTAAATCCGAGTGGTTGTTCAACATACACTGCTTCGGAAATAAAGCCATTTAGGAAAGCACTTTTAACATCTATTTAAAATAACTTAAGATTATTACTACTAGCATAGGCAAGGAGTATCTTTATGGCTTCTAATCTTGCCATAGGAGCGAAGGTTTCTTCATAATCGATACCTTCTTTTTGGTTGAAACCCTTGGCCACTAATCTAGCCTTGTTTCTAACCACAATACCAAATTCATCTTGTTTGTTTCTTAAGACTCATTTAGTACCAATAACTAAATGGTCACAAGGTCTTGGAACAAGCTTCCACACCTCATTTCTCTCAAATTAGTTCAACTCTTCAATAACCCATGAATCATCTTTCAAGGCTTCGTCATTGCATTTTAGTTCAATTTGAGAAAGAAAAGTGGTGTTGGCACAAAAATTTTTAAAGAAAGAATGAGTTTGAACACCCTTTGATGTGTCTCATATGATTAGCTCCTTATGATGAGCATTTATATACTTCTATTCCTTAGGTAAGGATGTTTCGAAAGAAGATATATCCAAGTTACTAGTTGGAGGAGAGGGTTCATTTAAATTCAAAGCATAAAAATTAAGATCATCACCAAAATTATTTTTCTTAAATTTAGAGACTTCATTAAAGACAACATGAACAGACTCTTCTATAACCAAAGTTATTTTATTAAAGATATGAAAAGTCTTTGAAATAGATAAATAACCAAGAAAAATGCCTTCATCAGATTTTGCATTAAATTTTCCTAAGGCATCTTTTTTATTCAAGATAAAACATTTACAATCAAAAACTTTAAAATACAAAACATTGGGTTTTTTGTTATTCTATAATTCATAAGGAGTTTTGGAAAGTAATGCTCTTACTAGAACCCTATTCATGACATAGTATGCTGTGTTAATAGCTTCAGCCCAAAATTATTTGGGTAGGCTATGTTCGTTCAATATGGTTCTTATCATTTCTTGTAAACTTCTATTTTTTTTCTACTCCATTTTTTTGAGGATTTCTTGGAGTAGAGAAATTATAGTTGTATCCATTATATTCATAAAAATTTTGAAAATCACGGTTTTGAAATTCACCACTATGATGACTCCAAATTGATGAAATCATAAAGCCTTTTTATTTTGAACAAGTTTATAAAACTTAAAAAAATACATAAAGTAATCACTTTTGTGTGCCAAGAAGTATGTCTAAGTGTATCTACTATAATCGTCTCCAATTATAAATGCATATTTGCTACCTCCTAGGCTTGTTGTATCAATTGGTCCAAATAAATTTATATGGATCAATTGCAATGGTCTAGAAGTACTTATTTGATTCTTTGATTTGAAACTATATTTTATTTGTTTTCCTAGTTGACATGCATCACACACATTATCTGTAATAAACTTAATATTAGGAATATCTCTTACAAGTTCTTTAGATGAGATTTGAGAGATTTGTTTCATGCTAGCATGATCTAATCTCCTATGCCAAAGCTAAGCATCATCATTCAAAATCGAAAAACATATTTTATTACAAAGATCATCAATGTCAATAGTATATATATTATTTTATTTTAGGACAATCATAGATGTGTTTTTGTATGGTTGTTCAATAATGCAAGCATTGGATTCAAATCTAATGATGTATCATTTATCACACAATTGACTAATGCTCAAAAGATTATGTTTTAAGCCATCAACCAACAATACATCTTTAATCAAAAAGTTAAATTTGTTACCTATGGTTCCCTTGCCAATGATTTTACCCTTATCATTATTTCCGAAGGTGATATATCCTTCGTCTAGGCTAGTGAGCTTAGAGAATTTAGATGGATCTCTGATCATATGCCTTAAGCATCCACTATTAAGGTACCATCTCTTACTCCTAGCTTGTGATGGTAAATATTTCTATAAAAATATGATTTTTATGTAATCATTTGACCTTGGGTACCTCAAAAATTGATCTACTCAGCTTATTATTTTGTATAGAGTTCTTTATGATTCATTTAAGAACCCAAATCAATTTATGTGGACTATATCTCTTAAACGGACATTTATAAGCAACATGTCCAAGTTTGCAATAAAACTTACATTTGGTGGGGGGTGATATATGCAAGGTAGGGCTTTTAACAAAGGTGGTTGGATTTTGGTGAGAGCTACTCACAAATTCGATTCTGCCTCTTCTATGAACGTGACCCTTATTGGCAAGGATCATGTTTAAGGACTTGCTACCAAATTTAAACTTTTCTAAAGTTTCTTTAAGTAGAAAGCTTTTCTTCTCAAGTGTTCACGCTTAGTGCGACTATCATACTTAAGTTTTTCAAATTCAATATTTAAAAGGGAATGCTCCTTTCTTAAAGAATTATACTTTTTGCTCATTATTCTACATTTATCATACAAATCATGAAAAGTACTTAAAAGCTCATTGAAAGATAAATTTGCATCTAATGAACTACTTACCACATCTTTGATAGTCATTAGTGCATAGTTGGCGATTTCCTTGTTGTTTTGTTCTTCATCTTCGGAATCGCTCGAATCATCTCACGTTGCTTTAAGCATCTTTTTCTTCTTTTATTGTTTCTTCTTCACTTTGGGACATTCACTTTTGAAATATTCTGGCTTTTTGTATTCATAGCATATAACTTGTTCTTTCTTGGGTTCAATTTTATTTTTAGTGTCATTTTTAGATTTATTTTTATGAATTTTTTAAACTTTCTTATCAAAAGTCTCAAGTCATCATCATAGTCCTCATCACTTGAACTTCCTTTCAAGTGGTCATCATGAATTTTTAGTGCTATATCCTTCCTCTCAAGCTCTTCATGAGCATTGCAAGTCATCTCATAGGTTATTAAAGACCCGATAAGTTCTTCGGGAGGGAAGTTATTCAAATCCTTAGCCTATTGAATGACTGTTAGTTTAGGATCCCAACTCTTTGGAAGGGATCTCAATATTTTATTAATGAGTTCAAAGTTAGAAAAATTTTTACCATGTGCTTTTAGACCATTGATGACATCCGTAAATCGGGTGTACATGTCTCCAATGGTCTTACTTGGTTTCATCCGAAATAATTCATAAGTATTGACTAAAAGATTTATCTTAGACTCATTTACTCTACTAGTGCCTTCGTGAGTGATTTCGAGTGTGTGCTAAATATTAAAAGTTGTTTCACAAATAGACACTCGATTAAACTCATTTTTATCTAAAGCGCAAAACAAAACATTCATAGCTTTGACATTTATAGAGAAAATCTTCTTCTCCAACTCATTTCAATCATTCATCAGAAGATAAGACTTTTAAAAATTGTTTTCCACAATGTTTCATAACTCAAAATCCATAGAAATTAGAAAAATCCTCATTCTAGTTTTTCAATAGGTATAATTCGTCCTATTGAACATGGGTGAACGTGTGATTGAGTGACCTTCTTGGTTACCGACAAATATCATCTCTCTTGAGTTTTAAATAAAAATGAAAGTGGCCTCACTCTGATACCAATTGTTAGGATCAAGAATGGCGCTAAGAGGGAGGGTGAATTAGTACAGCGGATAAAAATGATAAATTTAATCGATTTCGGAAAACTTCGTTTGATGAAACTCTAAGTTTGACGAAAACTGTTTGTATGACTCAAATTTTACAAGTTAGTAGAGAAGAGGGGATTGGATATTTTGCAATGAAATAAAGTTGAATGTAGTAAAGAGAATAAGCAGTAAGGAAAGAACACACCGGAATTTATATTGGTTCGATCGTTGTGACCTACATCCACTTTCGATTCCTTATCCGTTGAGGTCACTAGCATCCACTAATGGTCTTCCTTCAATAAGCGAAGACCAACCATCTCTTTACAGTGTTTTCTCCTTTTCACGGGTTTAAGAGATAACCCTTATAAGCATCATACCTCTTCTTGGATGATTACAAAGCTAAAGAGAAAAAGGAGGAGGACTCTTGTACTTTTATAATACTTTTTACACCCCAAAACTCAAAGATTTTTTCATAATTTGATATCACATTTGTTGCCCTTTCATGTAGAAAAGTGTGAGGTATTTATAGGCCCTAATGACTTTAAAATGGGAGCAAAAAAATATCTTATCTCAGGTTTCTATGGTACTGGTGGTACCATCGCTAGTATTGGGTGGTACCACCACCTAATAAAGTCTCGGATACTAAGCTCTAGCGGTACTACCACCTGATAGAGTGGTACCATCGCTTAGTCTGGGCGGTACCACCACCCAAACCACCTAGGAGACCATTCCCTAGGTGGTTCCACCGCCCCAGTCTGGTGATGCCACTATCAAACAGGGTCCAACAACCTGGTTGGACCTTGAATCCGGCCCAAACCAGTCCAGTTACAGGTCTAGTTGGCTCTTAACAGGGTTAATGAGATTATCTCTCAAACCTAACCCTAATTATATGCTAACTATAATTTTTAACGTATACGCTAAACAAAACAAGTCCAGTAAGTCTAGGTTTCTTCCGATAAGCTTCCAGTGAACTTTCGGTGGACTTTCGACAATCTCTCGACAATGTTCCAGCGGACTCCCGACAAGCTCTTTGACTTCACGATAATCTTCTTGGCGAGTTCCGAAGAGCTTCTTCTTGGTCAATTCCGATAACATTTCTGATAAACCTCTAGACTCCCAGCGAACTCTCAAACTCCCATCGAAATCTCGATCTTGACTCTAGCACTTCATTTTGCTTTATGCCTTGATTGCCATCGTAGTTAATCCTGCACACTTTTCTCAACATATAGATTGGGTCAAATAATTTACTAATTGATTTCATCATCAAAATCTGAGATTCAACATTAGATACACCAATGGGACGATGGAATCACTATCTGATAATAAGACATCATCAACCATCCAACATTCCGTGAGCAGATCAATCAGTGAACTTATTCTCCAATGAGCACTTGCATTATATCTCTAGTGTCCCCATGCGAGCAGCTATGAGACTATTTACATCCATCATATAGATGGGTATACAACACACTAGTTTGTCCGATTCTCTCAATGTCCTTTTGGAGTAACTTATGATTGGGATTATTTAGGATCTATGTTTAAAGGCGAATCGGTCTCATTATCGTGATCTAATCACGATCTGATTCCCATTGCATAGATCCATAGACATCACAATATATTCATACAATAGGTAATATAAAGTGATAAAATATCAAATAATAATAATAAGCAAAAAGATTATGTGTCAAGTAACGCATGTCATCACTCACGTAATTGGCTTGTAAGGCACCTATGACTAGCAGCAGCTATGAGACCATCATATGTATGAGTATATAGTATACTAGTCTGTCTGGTTATCTCAATTTCCCTCTCGAGTAACCTATAATCGGGATTATTTAGGTTTTGTGTTTAAAGACTAATCAGTCTCATTATCGTGATCTCATCACGATCCGATTCTCATTGCATAGATTTATGGACATCACAATATATATACGCATATATGCAACAAACAATATAAAGTGATAAAATACCAAATAATATAATGAGCAAAAAGAATGTATATCATGTCACATGAGCCATCACTCACGTGATTGGCTTGCAGGGTATCTATGACTAGCACTTTCAATGGGTAAAGATCAACTACCTTTACAATTCAATGGGTGAAGATTAACTACCATTATAACTCTTTCTCCTTTTTACAGGTTTAGAAGAAAACCTTTATACTTCTCTTTTAGACACCACTTTTCCTTTAGAAAACTTCTAACTTTAGGAAAAAGAAACTCTCAATCCTAAGAGAGTTTTTAATTTTTCTCAAGTATTCTTTCCCCCATTTCAACTCGATTTCATGCTTAGCTAAGCAAAAATATATGGGGTATTCATAGACCCCAAATAACTTCAAAAATTGAGCTAGAAAAGGTCTCATCCCGAGTTTCTCAAGTCGTGGCGATACCACCGCCTGTGCTGGACGGTACTACCGCCTGCAACACTGACACTAGGTGGTACCACTACCTGACATAGTCTCCCAGACTATGTCTGGGTGGTGCCACCGCCCAAACTGATGATACCACCGCTTGACACACCTTGGGAGACTGTTTGGGTGGTACCACTACTAGACCCTGCTATAAGTCACTGAATAGGCCAAACAACAAGCCCAATTCAACCTTGATTCAAGCCCAATTGGCCCCTAATTGAGATGGTATTGTTTCATCCCAAAACTGACTCAATTAGTCCTAAACTAACTTGATTTAGACATATAATTACAAGCATGAATCCTATATTGTCCGACATATCATTGGTTCATCCGAGACTTCGTCCGATCCTTCGGCGCATCGTCCTCTCCTTTGGCGTATTACCCAATTGGCATGTTGACTCCTACAACTTCCAATCTCCTTCCCACAACTTCCGATCCTTCGGCCCGATGCCCGAACTCACGGCACGAAGCCTTTTGTCGATACGTCGATCGTTCCTCTAGCCCGACGTCTAATCTTCTGACATGTTTCACTCTGGCCCAATATCCGATTCCTCCTGCTTTAATCGATTTGCCTTTTCTGATCAAAGTTAGTCCTGCATCACTCAAAACATAGATTAAATCGTAAACTCAACAATTGATTTCATCATCAAAATCTGAGATTTAACAACAGCTTGAAAGGTCGAGCCTCAAGCGGTGCCATTCGCGGTGCCACCGCTTGGGCTAGCTAAGGGTCATTGAATGGGTCTTCCACTTGGCCTAAAACAATCCAACTCTAGCCCAATTAACCCCTAATTGAGTTAGTAGAGTTACACCCAAACTTAACTCAAATTAATACTTAACTTCGACAATAAGGACAAATAATTATAAGACAGTAAATCTAAGTTGTCTTACTTTTCATTTATTCATCCGAACTCCTAACAAACTTCCTGTGCATCGTTCGAACCTTCGGCATATCGCTCGATCCATCAGCAAGTTGGCACCTGCAACTTTCGATTTTAACGCAACATCTGATTCTTTCGGCTCGATGCCCATTTTCAGACTTTGGCCCAATGTCTGATTTTTTTTGCTTCAATCATTTTACTTTTTCATATCAAAGTTAGTCTTGCATCACTTTTCTCAAATAACACATTAGATCATAAACTCATTAGTTAATTTCATCATCAAAATTTGGGAGTCAATATTATCCACACATTTGATATCACTATCCCACGATAGAAAATGTTTTAGATGGAAAGTAGAACAAAAAAAAGATCGCCTATTTATTATTCTTCTAATAATTAATATCAATGTATATCTGTAAAAAAAAAAAATGTATATGGATATAGGCTAAATCGATCATAGTGTTCTTTGAAAAATGAAGGATTCCATGGACATAATCGAAGCCAAATCCAAATAATGAAAAGTGTTTTATCATCTTCGATTATCGTAATTATGTGTGATAATATCTTCAACATTATCATATCTATCATGTAATATTTATCTCTAAGAATAAGATCGAAATAGATCTTGTAAGCTCTACCACTAATAATTTTCTATGTGCAATGGGCAATGATCTTATGATCATCATGATCCAAGTGATATGCTGGATTAGGTTGTGAAACAAAAAACAAAAATCGTATAAAAATAATAAAAGAATATCTCGGTATGGTAAATATTAAGGTTGATATGATTTATGTGATATATCAAAATTATTTATTTATTTATAATAAATTCTTGAATGATATATGTTATGTTTGGGAACACATATGCATATGCATTTGAAGAAATTAAGTTTTAATGAATGTGTAATTATGGAATGATTTGAATGTTTAGTAAATAATAGATTGAAACAATATGTTAAATATGTATTGGTGTAAGTATTGCTCGGTAAAATTATATTTCAAAAGTCTGTTAAATATTATACTTTTTATATTTTTAATATTTATTTAATATATATATATATATATATTATTTTAATTAATAAGTAAAAATTTTATGTAATTTTATAAAAAAATATATGACACAAATATATATGTAATAAATAATTAATATAATCATTTAAAAATAAAATAAATAAATAACTTGTGAGGGAAGAGATGACGATAAATATTAATAGAATAGATGAAATGAGAGTTAGAGTTTCTGATATACTGTCATAATTTTATTATTTTAAATAATATTTTAAAATATTTTAATAATTTAAAAAATATGTTAACATCAATATTTGAATATTTTTATACAAATCAAATGTGATTTAAAAGAAATTTATATAATATAATTTTATATTTAAAATATGACTTTGATCCTCAATGCATAATTCAAACATATTTATAACTGTACCCGTAAATCATTATAAATAATTTAAAATTAAAAAATAAATTGATGTCACAATCCCATCCGATAACTATCACATTAATTTATTAAGCTCGAATCGTTGATTCGATATAGCTAAACCAAACTGACGGTAACACCAACGAATATGTTATATTAACCTATTTATTAGCTCACCAGCAAATTGAGTATATCCAGTCTATCCGCTTATTGAATATAAATTATTTATTCAGTATGTTTAAGCTAAATCGGTGACAGTACACCGTGAAATTGTTATAAGCTAATTAAAATTTTTAACCACTTAAACTTAGTGCATTATAATTTCCCCATGTAAGGGGCATTAACATTAATTAATTAATTATATATATATATATAACTTATATTATATAAACTTATAACATTAAAATTTTATAACATTAAACTTAAACTTAGTGCATTATAATTTCTCCATCAGCCTAACTTATATTATAGATGTCTTTAGTCCCTTTTTTATAATTAAATAGATTAATTATCTTATTGTAACAATTAAATTACTGATTTGTGCGACTTGAATCAAAACTCGATTTACTAGGAAAAAAATTAGCGTCTCAAGACTTCATTGGATTCTCGGAACATTTTTGCTCAATGGGTTGGAATAATATATGTACCACCAAATGTTTTTTTTACCCATTATTTGTTAATTATGATTGAGTACTTCCCCAAATAATGGATGCCCTGATAATACATAATTAAAAGTGGGGGCACAAGGGTAATTTTATTGCCTTCCCGGATTAGGGGCATTTCCGTAATCTGATGAAACCGCGGTTTATTTCCACCCGCGTCAACTGGGGGGAAATTGGTAATTATGATCAATACCGAGGGCATACGGTTCTCCGGTCACGGCTTCTTAACCATGGTTTTGGCGTAACCCAACCCGGCGTCCATGCAGCAGCGAGCGGCTATAAATAGTCGAAAGCGGAAGAAACAGAAGGAAATATAAAAAAAATACAGGAAAAGGAACCTTCCCAGGGTTAGGGCTTGACCGTCGCACGCCATCGAGGGTTTTTTGATTCCGGGCCAAATTGCCGGTTTCCCAGCGAGATCGTGGTATTCCGGCCCAAGATTCCACTTTCGCCCCCCGATCTGCACACGTAGATCCCTAATTTTGGGGCAGAATTGCCGGAAAACCGCGTTCGTTGGCCCCGAAACGGCTTCCGTCGTTGCCAGGGTGGCCGAGGTGGGAGGTGCGGCGGGTTTCGCGTGCTTTTCGGGGGATCCGAGCCGCGATGAGCGTTGATTCCATCGGAGGCATCCGATCTCCGGGTTTTTAGGGCTTCGAGGTCCCCAAGCTCGCGCCTCTCTAGGCGGTGTCGGCATGCAGTCCGGGAACGGACGGAACCCGAGGCCTTCGCCGCATCCGCAGCCGTTGCCGTCCGCCGCTGCGTCGCCGTCTTCCTCTTCGTCGCCCGCCGCCTCCGCTCCCACCCATCTGGTGTTGGATTCAATCCAACAGCAGCAGCAGCAGGAGGCGTATAGGCAGGTGAGTTGTGGCATTTCGCGCCCTTTCTTTTTTTATCGGTCTTCCCACTCTGCTGGGGCACTGTTGCGACTGGTACGTAGGAATGTGAGTAAAAGACGGTCGTTGATTTGGTTTCCATATTTGGGGGAAAGTGGGGACAGGCTTGGGTTCTTTAATTCGAAGCGCGGAAGGCCTCAGGAGTTCGACTTAGGATCCCGTGGCCTTGATTTGCTCAATCATGCGTTCCGCGTATTGTAGACACCTTGTTGGATTCTGTGGTTTATTTTTCCGAGGTTTAAAGTACGGACTGTCCGAACTAAACGTTGTCCACTGGCCACCAGTCTCCGGGACCTCGTTCATTACATCTGGAATTCCAATGGGTTTTATGTGGTCTGCCATTGTTGGAGTTGTCTTATCGTAGCTTTATGTTTTAAGCCGAGCTTGTTCATTTCTGTACCCATTTTCTTGACTAAAACCATCGTTTCGATACGTTTCCCGATTCATTCTTATACTTGCTTTACCTCACTCTTCGTGTAGCTCGTCGTTGAAGGCTCTCTTTGTGTGACTACAGTTTTGTTTGTTGCTGTATCTGTTGCTGAGTTTCTGCATTTCCCCTTCTCTGATTCTGTGTTTGACTCTTTTTCCCTTTGTGACGATTTGTGTTGGAGGTTTTTTAGTTGCAGACCATGATTGTGGTACTGGTGATCTCTTTGGAGGGTAGACGACTCTTGAGTTTTAGAGTGTTGCCTCTCCGATTCTGAGTTTCAGCAAAATGTTTGATTTCTTTTTATAACATCTATTTTCCTTTTGAGATGACCTTGTCTTCGGCCTTGTATTTCGAGACTTCAGTTCTTGGTTCCATGTAGATTCAATCTTACTCTTTCTTTTTTATCTTCTTTGTGACTAAGTTCATTGAATGATTTATAAATCTTACATATTGTTTGGTATGAGCTTTTGAAGTCATGAACATAAATGTAAGTTCTTTAAAAGCTGGTTTTTTTTTCCCTCTACAGCGTAATTGCTGTTATAGATAGCTAGTTTGCTGTCTAAATTTGTTCCGTACTTATGTGGTTGGTGTTCATTTGTTGATGTGCCACTTCGGGCTTCAGTGACGTGTTGACGTTGCCACTTGGCCCTACATGGGAAATGAAATTGTTTTCTATTACTATTGATGCATTACTCTTTCATATCATGTGAAACAAAGAGATGTTTCTTGAGTTTCTGCTTGAACAAGCATCCTAGTTCTGTTATCGATTGGAAAGCTGCTAGTTCGATATTTTATAACTAAAAATGTTGCAATGTTGTACTATTGGCTTTTTGCGTGGTACTTTTGGCTTGTACGTGATTTTGTTGCTAAAGTGATGCACGGTACTTTTAGAAGTTCATCAAAAAAAGTGTTTTTAAAAGCATTAGTATCATATTCCATTTTCTATGCAGGCACTGCAACAACATGAATATCAGCAACAAGTGCAGCAGCAGTTAAGAAAGGCTGATGGTGACCGTACCCTCCTGACTTATCAATCTGGTGGCACTCATGGAATCATTGGTGGAAATTCCTTTCCATCATTACAAGGGACTATGAATCTATCTCAACCATCGAGAAAGTTTGGCGATTTAACTCATCAACCTGTTGCTCCTCAACTTTGCGAGGAAAATTCAAACAAAGGGCAGCATGTGCAGAATCCAATTCATCAAGCTTATCTCCAGTTTGCTTTGAAGGCTTCCCAGAACAAACCTCACGGGAATTTGTTAATGCATCAGCAGGGCAAAATGAATATGGCTGCTCCAACTGGGAGTCAAAGTATGTCTATGAATAATATTAAGATGCAGGAGCTTATGTCTCCACAGGCAGCCAACCAGTCACAGGCATATATATTTAACAGAACAGGTGAACAGTGTGCACATGCCGATAAGCAGTTAGAGCAAGGGCATGTTAGTACTGAGCAAAGAAGTGATTCAAAACAATCTCCATTGATGGCTGGACAGTTAGGGTTGACAAACATGGTAGGAGCAACACAGTCACGACATTCACAAGCAAGCACACAAAATATTGCAACCAATCAGTTCACAATGGCACAGATGCAAGCTATGCAATTATGGGCCAAGGAGAATAATGTTGACCTGTCAGTTCCAGCCAACATAAACCTGATCGCTCAAGTTCTATCCCATTGGCAGTCTAACAGAATGGCTGCAATGCAGAAGCAAAGTGAACCTAGCACCATTGTGCAGCAATCATGTCCGCCATCATCAAAGCAATCATCTATTTCTTCTCCGGAAAATGATAAGTCTGCATATGTGAATTGTATAAGTGATTACTCCAGTCAAGTTGGTCCCTCACAAGTCAGACAGCCGCTTGCAGCTGACACGATTCCTGGTGGAGATAGCACCTCAGTAAATCCTAATGATTTCCAGATACAACAACAGGCCCATGCTCATCAGAGGGACAATGAGAATGAGAGGCCTGTTAGGCCTTCATTCACAACCACTAACATCAGGCAAATTATGCATTTACCACAGTCATCTGGTAGCAAGACTCAAACAATGGAACAGTCCTATGCGAAGCATACTTTTACTGGGAACAACATGCAACAAATGCAGCATATTAGATCCTTGCAGCAGATGAACCAACCCATTTCACAAATGGCAGTTGCTCCCACTGATGCAATGAGTACTCAAGTTTCATCACTGAGTGGATCTGTTGAGGTGCCAAATCAACGAGTTGGGTTTACAAAACAACAGCTTTATGCTCTTAAAGCTCAAATATTAGCTTTCAGGCGTTTGAAGGTATGCAAAAGAATTTGGGAACTGCCCCCACTGCTCTCCCTTTTTGTTTCATAAAGTATCCTGAACTCATATATTATATAGTTCATTAAGAAGTGATGTGCTGTAGGTAAAGCAAATACAGAACTTATAAATGATCTTGTGTGTTGTATCATCAGCGTGGCGAACGTACTCTACCGCCCGAAGTTATTCAAGCAATAGCAGGCCTGCCGGTTGATTCTCAGCCACAACAGTCATTTGTCCAACCAGGAACAGGTATCCAGGAAAAAAGCATCATGAACAGTACCAAGGAGCACACATGTGCAGAGACTAATGACCAGGCTCTTCAACCTGTTCCTTCGAGTATGGCCTCTAGTCTACCAAAGGAAGAGCCCGGGTCTTGGGAAGAGAAAGCTGGAATAGCGAGTCAAGTGCAAGAGATAGGAGGTTCAACAAAGGAACCTGTGCAGATTGGAGCGGTTGCTAAGTCAGAAGAAAACATATCTATTGTTATACCTGAGCAGGAGATTGGAAGGGGAGATCAGAATGTGCCTATTAACGGTGATAACTACTCTGACAAGGGAAAGGCTATACCAGTTGACAGTGGAAAAATCAATGCAGGACAAGTGAAGAAATCAACCTTAAATACTACACCATCTCCAAAGGTTGGTGTAACGAGAAATTATCATGGCCCAATTTTTGATTTTCCATCATTCATAAGGAAACATGATTCTATGGGTTCAGCTGCCCACTCCAATCATATGACGGTATCTTATGATGTGAAAAATATGCTGTTGGAGGAAGGTAAGGTCATACTTAGCAAGAAAAGAATAGAAAATCTAAAAAAAATCAGTGGATTACTTGCTGTAAATTTGGAGAGGCGAAGGATTAAGCCTGATCTTGTTATACGCTTACAAATTGAAGAAAAGAAACTCAAACTTTTAGATCTTCAGGCCCGATTGAGGGATGAAGTTGATCAGCAACAACAGGAGATAATGACCATGTCAGACAGGCCATATCGGAAATTTATAAGGCAATGTGAAAGGCATCGAGTTGAGCTGTTAAGGCAAGTTCAACAGATGCAGAAGGCCTCTAGAGAGAAGCAGTTAAAATCTATCTTCCTGTGGCGTAAAAAGCTCCTGGAGACTCACTGGGCCATCCGTGATGCAAGGACTACAAGAAACAGAGGAGTTGCTAAATATCATGAGAAGATGTTGAGGGAGTTCTCAAAGAAGAAGGATGATGGCAGAAACAGAAGGATGGAAGCATTGAAGAACAATGATGTGGACAGATATCGTGAAATGCTACTGGAGCAGCAGAATAATGTTCCTGGTGATGCAGCTCAACGTTATGAAGTTCTTTCTTCCTTTTTATCCCAGACAGAAGAATACCTTCACAAACTTGGAGGGAAGATTGCAGCTGCTAAGAGTCACCAAGAGGTGCAAGAGGCAGCAAATGCTGCTGCAGCTGCTGCACGAGCACAGGTAGTTTTTCTTGATATTATTGTTTGCTTTTTTTCTACCTCTCTTTTGTTATTGTCATCCATTAGAAAACATAATTGAGCTTTTTTCTTAATAGGGCCTTTCAGAAGAAGAAGTCAGGGCTGCAGCAGCATGTGCAGGTGAAGAGGTAATGATCAGACATAGGTTCTCTGAAATGAATGCTCCAAAGGACAGTTCATCAGCTAAGAAGTAAGTTTCTTTCAAGAACTGTTCTGTGTGCTTTGTGGTTTATAAAAGCATGTTCTGAAGTTATTTTTTATATCTCTTTAATTAATTGTTTTGTGTACAACAACAACCAGCCTTCTGTAACATAGAACTACGCTATCAAAGTTCATTGGTGGAGAATCAATTTAATTTTGTGTTGTTATTATTTCATCTAAGTTTCTCGTTCTTTTTGTTGATTGCTTCTTTCTTTGGCATGGTTTCTTTAGGTACTATAATTTGGCTCATGCTCTGACAGAAAGGGTTGTAAGACAACCCTCAATGTTACGATATGGAACTTTAAGGGACTATCAGCTTGTAGGTCACAGCTTCCTGGATGTTTCATCTTCACTGTTTATATTTTAGAGTTATTATGCAGAATTATGTTCCCTAACCTGAATAAGATTTTCCAGGTTGGGCTGCAATGGATGTTGTCCCTATATAATAACAAGTTGAATGGAATTCTAGCGGACGAGATGGGTCTTGGAAAAACTGTACAGGTTGTATGCTATCAGTATTTGCAGTCGGTTTCTGCATTTGTGCTTTTACCTTTCAGTTATATTGTTAATAATCAACATTCTGATGGTACTTCTGTGCCTTTTTCACGATGGTGGATTTACCCTCTTTAATTTTGTGTAAAAACTGGACTAGACAGCTAAGTGAAATAATGTGAGTTGCATTTTTTTGGGCTATGTTGAAGATCTGTTTCTATTATTATGTTTTCTTTTCATCAGTTTTAATTTTCTAAAGCTGTGTTCAATTTATTATATCAAAATATTTCTATATCCATATGTTTTGAGTTATACAAAGTTGATATTGATTACCATGATGTTTAATGGTCGTTGTTCTAACAGGTTATGGCATTGATTGCTTACCTGATGGAGTTCAAAAGGAATTATGGTCCACACCTGATTATAGTTCCAAATGCTGTTTTAGTTAATTGGAAGGTAAATTCTTTCTTACCTAGTGCTTTGCCGTCTATTATATGGGAGGGTATTTTTTAACAATTCTTTTGTGTTTACTGTTTAGAGTGAGTTGCTAAATTGGCTACCATCTATATCATGCATTTTTTATGTTGGCGGAAAGGATGAACGAGCTAGGTTATTTTCACAGGTTAGGTTCCTCCTTTTGTTCTCTGTCAGTGTAAGAATACTGTTTCTATGTTGTCTACCTGTATTTCAAGAGTTCTGAAATTGCTTCATTGCTGTATGATCTTTGTGACAAGGGATGTTTTCTATGGCTGGGTGCCTAGTTATGCTTTTCTCTCATGTGATATCTGTTCCAACTTTAAACTTCCTTCTTCCTACCATGATATAGATGCTGCCATCTTTTTTCACTCTCTAGTTGCTGTCGTATTTAGTAGATCAATACTGCAAACAACCAAAACTAGGGGTTTATAGTGAAAGCCTACTAAAGCGAGCTCAGGATTCCGGCCTTTATGATGTATGGGCTCCTACGTGTGCATCATTCTTTTAGGAATTGAAATCTCGATTCAATTTTATCACTTTGCATTGCTTTCCGAACTAAATTTACTTGAAAATCCACTACCCATACATTTCAATTCCTGATTGCTTCTTATCTGTTACCTGGTGCCTTTGTTTTACCACAAAATTCCTGTGTTGGGGCATTCTATTAATGACATCCAGTGGTGCATTGGTTAGTTTACATTTTCAATATTTAGAAGGATATAATAGTTGGCCATACATCAACACCTCGTAATTATATCTGAATCATTCAGATTTAATGTAGCAAAACTTCTTGTTTATTGGTGTTTTCTCTAGCTACAAAAAAAATGGGTATTCGGTATTGGATGCATATATGGCAAGGGATGGGCACACTGATTAAATAGAATTGATATAATTTTTTTTTCCTGATATGCATGTGATAAAGCTTGTCATTTGTTTATTTTTTAAAATATTTTGGTACATGTAATGACAAATATAACAAGCCATTAATTAATGTTTAATACCTATATGTATTAATCATGTAAGAAATTATTTGTTGATGAGTAACAGGTCAAGAATCTAGAGAAGATGCAAGCTTTTGATTCATGTAATATGGTTATTCTTCTATATTAACTCTCTATGTTTGATGCTTAACACAGATGACAAGTAAATTATATAGTAATATATTGACCTCACCTAAAATTTAATGTTAATGTCTAAGAAAAAAAGTTCACTCATCAAGTATCTTTGAATTATTCAACAAATATACTAAAAGTATCCAACCTATTTAATATTTTTTTATAAAAATGTGTCATTTTGTATTTAGCATTTCTTCAGGAAGTGTCCTGTAAATTTAATATTCAGATAATGAATTTTAAAATTTCACATTTTGTAGTTCTTTGGCATTGTTATTATGAAAAAAATAGTCGAGATTTTCAGATAAATGTCAATGTCATATTTAGCTGCATGCTTTTGTGGTGATTTTTCAATCGGGTAAGGAGTCCTTGGAAACATTTTTTTGTTGCTGCAGCACTAGGCAGTGATGTGTAAACTTGGGCTTTGGGTTTAAGAGTAAAGTTAATAAAATCTTTAAATATATAATTATATGAGAAATAATTTGGCAAAGATACATTCATTTGGATTTCATATATTTTGATGAATTGTGTTGTATCAAGTGTCAACAAGGAAGCAGAGCTTTGTTTTGATAATTTTAGAAAGTTTTCTCATTTTTTTAGGAGATACTTCAATGTTAAAATGTACTACATTTTTAAGTGTATTTTTAATGGCATATGAATTTCTGACTTTTTTCTTGCAGGAAGTATGTGCTATTAAGTTTAATGTCCTCGTAACAACTTATGAGTTTGTTATGTATGATCGTTCTAAGCTATCAAAAATTGATTGGAAGTACATAATTATTGATGAGGCCCAAAGAATGAAGGATAGGGAATCTGTTTTGGCACGAGATCTGGATAGATATCGCTGCCAAAGAAGGTTGTTGCTCACTGGGACCCCATTACAGGTCTGCCTGTTAATCTGGTTTTATGGATATGCACACAAAAGTTTTCTTGTTACATATAGTGATTATGTTTATTTTATTATGTGCATCATGTACTATAAAATGTTCGATGCATTTGCTATTGTCTTCAATTATCTTTTATGTGAGCCAGAGATGGTTTTTTTTTCATTGTTTTCTTTGGAAACAAACCATTAGAAGTTGAGGTAAGAAACTCCTAATTGGATTTATTTATTAATTATGGAGAAGGCTTTATTAAACCTTTTTTTGTAAAATGAATTTGAGCAGCTAGTCTCTTGAAGTGTTTGCCTAGAAGCCTACAAGGCACATTATGTTTGAAAACACTGTATTCAGCACAATTACTCGACTGCATGATAGTATATCACCTTCCAATACTGCCCATTTCTTAATAATGAAGTTTAATAGTCTCTTATTTCTTCAACTAGGTACATGTTTATGTGACTTCATGCTTCTTTGTACTAAATTCTGTCTTTTTTGTGCTTTGCTCATGAAGATCAAAGTCAACTCATATTGTACTTGAGAGTTGAGACTTATAGTAATGAAATATCTGTCGCGAAAAGTTGAAATAAATAGCATCGTATTAAATTTGGTATTTTACTAATTGTAAAGCTCTGATATGGAGCTTGTTGGACATTCCGATGAAATATGTCAATGTTGCTTCTGTTCATTCAGTTTGTGAGATCTGATCAAGGATCTTTTGACCAGCAAGTCATGTTTTGAGGAGGTGCTGGCCAATAGTTTGGCAGGGGCCTATGTTAAAAAAGATATGTTGGAAGGCCCTTCATGCAACATGTTAATACTATGCTGGCACAGTATGCTACCATCAGTGCCACTCATGACAGGAATAGTTTGCCTATTACAAGAATTAGAGGATCTTGCTTGTAGCAACTTCTTTCCTTTTGTTACAACATCTCCATTTCCAATAACTTTGAAGTCTGGCCAAGTTTTCCTGGAGAATGTTCATTGAAGAAAAGAGAGTCACTCTATACTCTATTATTAAAAGATGTAGCAAAGATTTAATTGCTATTCATGCCTTAAGATGTACCTGCATGCTTATGGTTATGCCTATGCATAAGTTACAATGCACTCATATCTTTAGTTTTATGGTGCATACTATGTCTTATACTGAAGTACCATCATGGCTGCTGGTTTGAAGGCATTTTGATCTTCGACATGTGGCATCTTGATCTTGGATTTTAGTGATCTATGATCTAGCTGAATCCATGAGGTACCAACATGTCAAATTGCATCTCTGAGTTCAGTATGAGTTACTTGCCTTGGAGGCCCAGTAAGTCAACATTGGACACTAACGGCATCACAAGCAGCATGGTCTTCTGATTAAATATCTATAGTAATTTAAAGAAAATGTGATTCCTTTTGTGGTAGAGCCCTTTCTTTCTTCCTGTCACTTGCATGCTTCATAAAAAAATGAGATGTTGTACCTGCAACTGGTGGATCCTTGATTACCCAACTCATATACGGGTGATGAATAATTAAGGTGTTTTTTTCATCATGAAGCACACTAAAAATTTCTCTGTACAAGCATTTGCTCTGTTCATTCTTATTTCGATTCCTGCATGTGTCCTCCATTGTTGTTCACATTGAGAAGCAGTCAAACAACAACACTGTGAGCTACCGCATAACCACATATCTTTTGTATGGCACTGTGAAGTTTCTCTTTATGCATGAAATTATGTACTTACATTGCATGTGCTGATTAATGACTGAAATAGAGAAAACTTGAATTAGGAGCTCACATGCGATTGATATGAAGTAGGCAACTAATGCTCAATTTTGGAAAGATGTTCTTTTTATTTTGTTTAATTAGACAGCTAGTGCTCGACTTTCAAAGATTGTTTTTACCTATTCATTCTAGTGAAATTTAATAGAAGCACGAGGAGAGATAAAGGAAAACAAAAAAAGACTATAATAGAAACTATAAATAAATATCTAAGTACTCTGAATTTAATTAAATATATGGCTTCTTACATATCTCAATGATGACAAACGATTCATATAGCCTACCCAAAATGATTGGGACTTACAGCTTTGTTGTTGTTGTTGCATTCTAGTGAAATTTAAGGAAGCCTTGTGCCGTGCAAAATTTCAAACTTTCTTGCAGATTGTTGCATTTATTTGCATTGCACAAGCACACATCTTTGTTCAATAGTTGCCTTTGTGCATAGTATCACTTAAAAGATCATGTTATTATCTCTCTGGAAACTGATTAAAGTTTTGTGATACCTAAATCAGCTTGAACTGCATCTTGGCAGCTTGGCCATCAGTGGGAGTTATTGTAGAGTTCCTAACTGGTCATAACTAGGCCTATATATATATATATATTTGCCCAAAATGAGGTTTGTTGCGAGATATGCAGAAAGAGATGTACAGAAAGTTCCACACAAGATAACGACCAGTGAGCTCCATGCTGAGAAATTGCTGGTCATGATTCAGCATATTTTCTGTGATACCATGTTAAGCCCATAGTTATCTCCTGTGGGACTTGCTTCATGGGTGCAATACGTGGCTCCTATAGAGGTGCTGATCAACATGGATTCCCATGGGTTGAAGTTGTTAGTTACAATAGGCAAACCCAATGTTTGCTTTAATTACGTGCTGGCTTTTGTCTGTTATGTTTTTTTTATGTATAATAAATCTGTTCCATTAAATGAGCTAGTTTAGTAGAGTATTGACATCCTCTATAAAATATGCAGAATGATCTGAAGGAACTATGGTCCCTCTTAAATGTGCTTCTCCCTGAAATATTTGATAACCGCAAAGCATTTCATGATTGGTTTTCAAAGCCCTTTCAGAAAGATGGTCCTTCCCATAACCCAGAGGAGGATGATTGGCTTGAGACTGAAAAGAAGGTAATCATTATCCATCGGCTGCATCAGATTCTTGAACCTTTCATGCTAAGAAGACGTGTTGAGGATGTTGAAGGTTCACTTCCTCCTAAGGCAAGTATTATGAGTTTAAGTGTTTGTTTCTCTGAGCTCTGCAGAATATTTAGTTGATTCATGATTGCAGGTCTCTATTGTTCTGAGATGTAGAATGTCAGCTTTTCAAGGTGCCATCTATGATTGGATTAGATCTACTGGTACTCTTAGAGTTGATCCTGAAGATGAGATGCGCAAGGTTCAAAAGAATCCAATGTACCAGGTTAAAATGTATAAGAATCTTAATAATAGGTGTATGGAGCTGCGGAAAGTTTGCAATCATCCTTTGCTTAACTATCCTTACTTCAATGACTACTCAAAGAATTTTATTGTTAGATCATGTGGGAAACTTTGGATCCTCGACAGAATTCTCATAAAGCTTCACAAAGCAGGCCATCGAGTTCTTCTTTTTAGTACAATGACAAAACTTCTTGATATATTAGAAGAATATTTGCATTGGCGGCGGCTTGTCTACAGACGAATAGATGGTACAACTCCACTAGAAGATCGCGAGTCAGCAATTGTGGACTTCAACAGCCCTGACTCTGATTGTTTTATCTTCTTGCTCAGTATTCGTGCTGCTGGAAGAGGTCTAAATCTCCAGACGGCAGATACTGTTGTGATATATGATCCAGATCCAAATCCGCAAAATGAAGAGCAAGCAGTTGCCCGAGCACATCGTATTGGACAGACGAGAGAGGTAAAGGTCATATACTTGGAAGCTGTTGTTGACAAAGTCTCAAGCTACCAAAAAGAGGATGAAATGAGGACTGGGGGTGCAGGGAATTCAGAGGATGATTTTGCTGGCAAAGATCGGTATATGGGGTCAATCGAAAGCCTTATACGTAATAATATTCAACAATATAAAATAGACATGGCCGATGAGGTCATAAATGCTGGCCGTTTTGATCAGAGAACAACACATGAAGAAAGGCGGCTGACTTTGGAGACATTACTGCATGATGAAGAAAGATACCAAGAAACTGTGCATAATGTTCCCTCTCTTCAGGAGGTAAATCGCATGATTTCTCGTAGTGAAGAAGAAGTTGAGTTGTTTGATCAAATGGATGAGGAACTTGATTGGACAGGAGATGTGGTGAAATACAATGAAGTCCCAAAGTGGCTTCGGGTTAGTTCTAGAGAATTAGATTCTGTTGTTGCTAGTTTATCTAAGAAACCTTCGAAGAACATTTTATCCAGCACCATTGAACTGGAATCAAATGGCATGCCTTCTGGTTCATCCCCCAATAAGACAGATAGAAGAAGAGGCCGCCCTAAAAGCTCAACCGCCAAGAAGTATCCGACATACAGGGAATCAGATGATGAAGAAAACGGTGACTCTGATGTTGACACAGATGAGAGAAACACATTTGAAGAAGAGGGAGATGTAGGAGAATTTGAAGATGAAGAGTTCTATGGTGCTGGTGATGTGCTACCAAGCAACAAGGATCAAGCAGAGGAAGGGCTGGTCTGTGATAGTGGTGGAGACGAGTTCTCTCTAGCGATGGAAGGCAGCAAAGATGTTCATGCATTTGATGAAGCTGGTTCGACAGGATCTTCTTCTGGTAGTCGGAGATTGCTGCAGCCTGTGACTCCTAACACACCTTCACAAAAATTTGGATTAATTTCTGCTCTGGATGCCAGGCCAAGCCCTTTGAAAAGGATGGTGCGTTGCAGAAACTACACATCTTGAATTTGTCCTATTATCATATTATATTTTGGTTATATATACTCCTTAACCTTTATTTCTCTTGGTGTTTTACATGTGCACTCCAGCCAGATGAGCTAGAGGAAGGGGAAATTGCGGTGTCAGGTGATTCCCTCATGGATCTACATCAGTCAGATAGTTTGGTTTATGACCATGATGACTTAGATGATGAACAGGTTGTGCAACCAAAAATAAAGCGAAAACGCAGTATACGGCTTCGGCCAAGATATAGTATGGAAAGAACTGAAGATAAATCCAGTAGTCATAGAGCCCCTTTCCATCATGGTTCTTGGCCACTCTTGCAGGCGAAGCATGAAAAACTTGCAGAGTTCAACGCTGAAGAATTTGAGGCATTTGGGGAGGCTGGCTCAGGAAGTCAGGACAGGAGTAGCCCACCTTTGAAGCAGAGATGTACATTACCATCAAGAATTATTTCACCTCCTGTTGTGCAGAAGTCTGGCCGGATGTCTGCATCTGTGGAAGATGGCTATGATCACTCTATTGAAAGCTGGAGTAGCAAAGCCATTAGCTCCAGTGGCCCAAGCTTTGTGGCCACAAGAATGACTGACAGCACACAGAGAAAGGTATGGATACACTATATTCTCCCTCTTTTATTTTTTTATGTTTCAACTGTTAGCTTATGTCAACCTTTTATCTTATTACTTCCTTCATAATGGATCTTTTCAAGAGAGTTTTATAAAACAATATGGAGTAATGCCACACAGTATGTTTTACTGATTACATGCTTGAATTCATCCATAACTTGTTTCTGAGTGCCATATGGAACACCACCCCTATATACTGCTGTTATCATTATAAGATTGCATCAGTGTTTAGTTTTCACTCAGTGTTGCACATAAACTTACTAGGCATATTAATGCTGTTCTGATGGATGAGAGTTTAGTTGGAATTAATTCTAAACTTAAGATATAGAAACCTGCTTCAAAAATCAATAGTTTTGAACTTTAAGTTGAATCATTATAAGATTGCATTAATGATTAGAGTTAAGTTGGTTTTGCACAAATTTAATAGGCATATTAATGTTATTATGATTGATGAGAGTTGGTTGGAATTAATTCTAAACTTGATATTAGAGACCTGTTTTGGAGTTGACTGCATGGAATTCTTTCCGCCACCACCATGACCTCCTCACTACTACAGGTATCATAGTTGCTTCCACCAGTACCTCCACTACCTTCAATACTTCCCCTGTTATAGTTGCTACCACCGTCACCATCACTGGCCGCTGCCACTACTGCCACTGCCATCACCACTTCCACTGTTAGTCATCACACTGCCGCCACTACTTCCACTGTTGCCATGGATCATTTCCTTCATTACTGCCACTGCCATCTCAGGCTACCGCCATCACTTATTGCTACCACCATCTCTACCCATTAGTTCTATTCATTTAGTTGCCATTTTAACCTTCACCACCATCTCCACTATTGTTGTTGACATTATGTCTGAAACATCTATCAAGAATCTGTACAACAATAACAAAATCGTAAAGTCCGAACTATTTGTGGTTGGTTACATATATTTTTTGTCAAATCCGAAAAAAATACTTATTTAGTTAAGTTAAGAGTATTTAAATATTTATTTATGGTTTCTATTCAAGTATTAGTAGGAATCATATTACCTTTTCTAATTGCTGCATTTGTAGATTTCCTAAGCACATACCTTACCATTTTAAACGATTCTCCTTTATTAATGAATATTAGTTAGTAAGAAAAGGGCCTTTAAAGCTTACAAACCTGTAATCAACACCTCCACAATTATGCAAGCACTTCCATAAACTAGAACTTTTTAAAGAATTATTTTATAAAGGAGAAGAAATATTAAGCATGCTCTTTATATCCTCTATTTTGGTAAAAGTGTAACAAGGTGAAAGTTGGACCTGTTTCCCGAGGATTTTTTGTCATCAAAAGGATGAGTCTAACTTCTGTTGGTCTCAACTATCATGATCAGAAAGTATTGTGTTCTTTAGATACATATTGAAAGTTGTTTCTTTTTTACATTCATTCTTTCACTAATTGGTGGATAGCTTGAGCTTTGAGAATGTCTGATGCAAATTTCAAATCCCAAGGTAGGTCAATTTAATGAATTAGTTGCCACATTGTTAGTCAATCTCTAGTTGCTGCTCTGGTTAATGTAGCTAATAATTTCTTCCTTTGGTATGCCTAGTCTTTATTGCTTAGGTATCGATTTCTGTTGTCAGGCCCAACTTTTTCCCTTTTCATGCCATCCTATAGGCATTATAAAATTCATGCTATCGATGAATAGCCTAAAATTTATCTTTTTTTCATCTCAGTGCAAGAATGTCATTAGCAAGCTCCAAAGGAGGATACAAAAAGAAGGGAATCAACTAGTACCATTTTTGTCAGAGTGGTGGAGAAGAAATGAAAATTCTATTTTTGTTAGTCCTGGTGCCACAAGCAGCAATTTGCTGGACCTAAAAAGAATTGAACAGCGTGTGGACAACTCAGAGTACAATGACGTGATGGATTTCATAGCAGATTTGCAGTTGATGCTGAAAAATATAGTGCGACATTGCAACTACTTGTGTGAGGTACGAATGCTTTGTTTTCGTTTTCTGCTTTGTGTTTCTTGTTCTGCAACTGCAGAATTTTAATACCTCTTTCTGTATGATGATTTCATTTCTTTTGTCCATTACTTTTCTCTTAGCAAGTCTGTCCACCACGAGTAGTATTTTTGTCATCAGAAAATGACATTTCTGTTTGCTGCACATTCATGTCCTTACAAGTTCAAGGGTACCTCAAGTTCAAGGGTACCTCACACCAGAAAAGTTTAGTAGCCTTTATTTGTTTTGTGGAGCTAATCTGAGGTTAGATATTGCTTAGGATACTTCTCACACATAAAAAACAAATTCTTACAGAAAGGTATATGGCTAGGTTTATAAAATACTGGTTATCTTTAGAGCACATCAGCTACTTCATGATCGTTTAACTTAGACATCTATTAGTGCTTTGCTTGGTATATGAGTTTGATAAATCAAAGAAGCAAATCAGTGTTTCGATAGAAATTAAAGAAATGCAGAGTTATGAGACACCAAACATAGCGCTACTGATCTTGTATTCTCAGTAAATGTTAAAATATGGACAACAAGCCATATAGCTATAATTTTCTCATATTTTATGTTAAGGTAGGTTTTATGTACCATAAGAATGACTAATTATATATTCCCTGTTAGTTAATTTGTCATTATTAGACAACTATCAACATTCATATTGTCATGCTTTAATAGAGATAATAAAAATACTAGAACTGCTTCTATGTTGATTTCAAATATTCTCTTACTAATCTAAATTTTTTTAACTTTTATAAAATATTTCACAGTTTTTTAAAAACTTTATTGGCAAGACTAAAGTTTGCTACGTCTCTTATCTACTTGGAGATTTCTTGAGTTGCAAGATATTGATATCGGGCGAGCCTTGGCATTATTGTATGGTCGCCCCTTCCGACTGTGAGTGGTGAGGATTCTTATCTTAGAATTACCTAGCCATTTGCAGAGGTAAGGGTGCTGATGTCGACTCTGGAGAATCCTAGTGTGCTGGATCACTGAGGGAAAATATCACCATCTTATTTCCTTTTCTTTATCTTAGATCCAAATCATTCCAATTCTTCCTTTATGATTGTTTTGTAAATTCAATTGAACTTTTTCCAGCATGCTTGGTTGACTACCCGATAGACTGCCTTTGCCACTCGTAACCATCCCACCTCCCTTTCCTCTACTTCTTCTCAACCTTCTCCTTCTCTCAGTTGATCTAATTGTTTATCTTCTGAAAAAGAAAGCTACTTCTGCCTCTCTGTGACAGTACTTTGGTAATTTTACTTTTGGAGAAACTTGCAACTGTTTGGTCATAATATTTGCTTAAGAGATTTGGTGTGTGTTTTTCTCAATTGTTTCCTGACTTATGCAGGTGAAATATGAGGCAGGAAAGCTTCAAGACATGTTTTTTGATATCATGAAGATAGCATTTCCGGATACAGATTTCCGAGAAGCTAAGAATGCAGTGACGTTTTCCAGTTCTAGTGGAGCTGCAACTCCATCTCCAAGACTGGCTTCTGCCGATGAAGCCAAGCGGCAAGCACCAACCAAGACAGAGACAGGCTCAGGCCCTGGCAAGGCCTTGGCCCATGGGTCCATTCCTGCTCATGATGAAAGGAAAACGAGGTCCTGTGCTTCCAAGATTCATAAAGAATCAAGATCAATTGGTGCAAGTGCGAGGCAGCAGGTGCCTGAATGTTCACAGGTCTTGGCGCACCCAGGGGATCTGGTAATTTGCAAGAAGAAGAGGAAAGACAGGGACAAATGTGCCATGAAGCAGGTGAGTGGCCCTACATCGCCCTCTAACCCTGGTCGGATGACACCCTTGGCTCCTACCAACAAGGGATCTCTGGGCCTTGTGACTGTGCCAAGCATGGTCAGAAACAACGGGGCCCCAATTCAGGGCGATTCCCGTCCATCTCAACAGGCAATATCTCCACTAGGCAGGGCACACCATGAGAAGCAGCAGGTTGACAGAGGGAGTGGTGTGCTCCCTAGCATAAGGGATGTCAAGTGGGCTAAGCCAGTAAAGCGAATGAGGACGGATACTAGTAAAAGGCGGCCAAGCCAGATGTGAGCCATACATATAGTGTATGTAAATTAGGAAATGCAGTTGCTACTAATTCAGGGCTTAGTGTGGTGGTCTCCGAAAGGTATGTGAAACAAAAATTGGAATTAGTCATCCGCCCCACCCTTTTACCCTCTTTTTTTATTCCCATTTCTCCTTGACTCTGTTTGGAGTGGTGGTGATTGCGATGTTATATAGATCAAGAGATGAAGGTAATTTGTTATATTCTTATATCCACCATTTGATTCACAATGGATCACTTTCATGCGCTGCATTATGCCATTCATTAAGCCTCCGATTCTATATGCCATCGTGTCCTATATATATATATATATATATATATATATATATATGTATGCCATCGGGAAATATTACCCATTTATACAGCATGCTGAACCTGAGTTGGCCTGATGCAAACTTTTGCTGCTTCTCTTTTGTTTTTCTTGGCCTAATGCTACATTTTGATTGTGAATGTGACTTCAATGTCATGTCGGTGATATGCTCTCTTGGGAGCCAGCTACATAGGAAGAGAAAGTCATATGTTCACGAAGGTAAATATCTCGATTGTCTTGTGGATTTCAAAACTACATATACGAAGTAGTAGTTTTTTGTTTGGAAAAAAAAAATCTATTTACTTGTTATAATCCTTCAGCTGGATACTGCATTCTTGAATCGTAAGAAAAGCTTGAGGATTGAACACCACTCACTGCAAAGTATCTGATTCTTAGGCCTGCATGCTTGTTTAGCAACTTAGATGTCACTTTTTAGGTGAATGGCATGCACGCACGCACAGAGAGAGAGAGAGAGAGAGAGAGAGAGTGTGTGTGTGTGTGTGTGTGTTGTTGAACAAATAACATGTTTGAAGCAGTCTCTCTCGTCTCCCTCGTGTCCGGGAGACAGAAATCTCGGCCACCATTGCTTTTTGTGTCTTCACTTGGTATTATTAACCATTCTTTTACCTCGTAAAAGGTTAGGAGAAGTCTGCTCACCCACTTCCACCACTAAAGTAAGAAACCAAAGTAGAGGAAATGTTTGCCTTTTGTGGCATCATATGAAATAATGAAACATTAAAGCTAAATTTGTGGGTATTATTGTAACAACATTCAACGTGAGCTCTATATTTTAAATTTGGAATTTGATTTTAGGTACATCAACATCCCTATATATGGGGCAGTTATGAAAATTAGAATCCTCCTAACTTTTTATGGAGGAGAATGCTTAATTATTTGGATAAGAACTATTTATTCCGAGACGAAAATTTCATTTGCAAGATGAAGCAAGAAATTTAAATTGGCTACTATAAAATTCCCAAGTCTATCAAATGATTATATTTAACTTTGGACGGATTTATGTGAGAATAATTCTTTTTGAGTTTTTTTTGTTTTTTCGATGATACTTCTTTTTTAGATTTCTCATTTGATGTATTTTTTTTAATATCCTAATTTGATATATTTTTAAAATTAAATCCGTCATCTTTCTAGGAAAGAGGTGCAACTATTTTATCAAAAAGAAAGATGTGCATCTTTCTTTCTTTCTAGGATACTAAAAGAAAAAAATTGACACAACAAATGCAAGTCTAGAAAATGACCGGCTCAAAAAGAGGTCTTTTCAGGAAAATTCGTTTCATATCATAAATAAATATATATATATATTTATATTTATATTTATATTTATATGCGTAGGAAAAAGGCTTACGTACTAATTTCTGTCGACCAACCTTTACCCGCGATTGCTTATTACACAGACATTGGGGAGACAATAAAGGGGCCCACTTTGCTACCCAATAAGTGAGTAGGTGAGCGAAGTCGTCCGCGGTCTTGGCGCCCACTCAGGTCGGGAGCATGGCGCCGGCCGCCACGCGGCCCACGCTTTCCGCCGAACAAAGCAAAAAGAAGCAGTTGTATCTCTCACCCGTCTTCGACTCAGAAACCTGGCCGGTGATTGGACCAAACGGCGGCCTCACCTGTGGATCCCACTCGCTCTCCGTCGCCCCCTTCGATCACATCGCAGCGACGCCGGTTCGGTGAACCCACGCCCGGTAGAATAAAAGTCCTCTTCATTTTATGAAATTGATGGAATCTCTTTCTGCGTTACGTTTTCGTTATACCGATAATACATCGATACCCCATCTCCGCTGTGGGACCAACGGACCGCTCATCTCTTTAACCAAACAAAAGACAGGTGATTCAAACGTGTAATTTTACGGATGGAATCCTTCGCTCGCTCTTATTCTCTCTGTTCCGTGTATGTGTATATATATATATATATATATATATATATGGGTCTCCACATTTTGCTCGAATTTGGCGGAGGAAGAGGAAGAGGAAGAAAAGGAAAAGGCCGACGAAGACCGCCCCTCGGTCCGACCGATGGCTCGAGAAACCCTTGCCGTCGCTGCCAACGTCTAGGGTTTGCAATTCCGCTACATCACACGGTAAAACCCTCGAATTTTCCTTGCTCATCACCCCTCGCCCTTCTCGCCGAGCTGCGGCAACCGGTAGTTCGTCGAATTCGGTCGGTTTCTCGCGCCTAATTGTGTGTGTGGATGTGCTCTTGATTGGTTTGGATGAGTGATGGGGGCTTGACATCTGATCGTTCTGCTGGCCGGGATGATTCGCTCGTCTGTCTTGTTTTGAGCCTTGTGGCGAGTGCTAGATCCCTCCGTTTGCCTTTATTGCCCATGAGTTCTACCGAGGGTAGCAGAGCTCGTGTTTGGGACTTCTGATTTCCCCTCAATGGAGGTCCTTTTGGTGTATCGTGCAGTTATCGAACTCAGGTGATAGGGGGAGTATAAATCCTGTTGGGCTATCACACGCGTGTATCTCTCCGAGTTCACGAACTGATAGATGCTGTCCTCTTAGACAAATTGAGACCCATTAGCTAGATTCGCGATCCTTTATTCTCTTTCATGTACTCTTTGTTTAAGGTATGTTGGAGCAGTTCTATCAAACTCTGAACGCCATGGTGGATTGTACACTGACCTTCGATCCAGAATTTATCTGGATGGCTGGCTCTTTATCCTTTCATCATAAATTTGGGTTGTCCAACACCTTAAATATTGGTCTGGTAATGATGTACCAGACCATCTTACCAAAGGTTGGGAGTTTGAAACTTATCTGACATATTTAAAAATTTGAAGGTGTCAGCTAGCTTAGCTGGTAATGACCTTGATAATTTATCACAAGGTTCTGAGCTCGAATCCCACCTTCGATATTTATCCTTTGTCCCAAAAAAAACAAAAAAATGGTAGTCCGATGAGGGTGACTTCACTGGAGGCTGGTGCTTGGTTATCCTTGCATGTTACTTGCTGTAAAAAGAGTCCAATTTTCTCGATGAAGAGTGAATTTATAATCAATCTTTAATTTGACTTTGCCTTGAGATGTGTCTAGTAGTTTTTTTATTGTAACCAGATATTTGTATTCCAGATTTCCTCTTAGTTAGCACAAGAGCGTTGGGTTTCACCTCTTTGATGCACAACTGATCGGTAAATCAAGGAATTCTTACCTCCTCATCATGATGCTAATTTTGAGTTATGTTGTGGATGATAAATGGAACTTGTATTGTGGTTTGAAAAGAATCGATGACCGTTGGCTAGTCTAAGTGTTGTTAAATATATTCAGTCAGTGGAAGAACCATAGGTGGGAAGTTTGAATGCCTTTTTTACATTGGTTATTAGTGGATCTGAAATTTACTGCTTATGTGGTTGAGTTGACATCACATTACGTGAATTTTGTGTTAAGTTTCACTTCTGTTGGACACTGGCTAGAAGGCTCCAGATTAAGTAAATTACAAATACATTAACATTTATAATCCATAAAATAGAGTTTCTCATTATCCAAATCAAATTCTATGTGTTTGCCTTTAACGATGGATGGCTATGCTTTAACTTATTTGCAGAATCCTTTTCAGTTTTATCTTATGGTGCAATTGAGAATTATTCATTCATGTGTATGTTTTGGCAAGCACTAACACTCTTGGTATCTCATATGGCAGATCACGGGAAATAATGTATGAATATCCTGTAACTTCCAAGTCAGATTGCACTTTTGACTTAAACAAATAAATAGGTAATGGGTGGTTGCTGTTGCTGTTCATCAAGGGCTGAGTTAGATAGAGCACCAGCTTATTCCTATGTGCGTAGCCATTTCTTCTGATGTGTTTTTTTTGTTACTATTGACACTGAATACTAAATATGTGCATTGCATACACCATTTAAGAAATGTTGCATTTACTTTGCAAAGAAAAGAGAGGTGGTTCATGTTGGTAGCAAATGGACATGTAGCAGAAGCAGCATCGTGGAGCTAGTGCAACACCTTAGATGTAGTGATCTATCGATTTTTAAAGTTCTATAGCTCAAGTAATTGTATAGAGCTATTGTCTTGTACTAAGCTTACTGATGGTAACATATCTATATAATTTACGCAAATAGCTGTGACATTGTGGCTTCTTGTTGTTGTAGGCCAAACTGTTGTATACAAGTAGATATTTGTGTCATTTAAGATAATATGCACCTGTTTCAGGTTGATGTTACTTGAGAAGCAGCTGCTTTGCCAATTATTCAATGGTGTGTTTTGCTTAGTCTGAATGTTATGGCCTAAAAAATATAGCAGTTTGACAATCTTGATTTTAAACAAGACAGTACCAACTACCACATTATGCCTATTGTGGAAACTATAGTCGCACCTGAAAATTAGAAGTGATTGGAGATGGGTTTGTGGATAAAATTTGTATCCACGTACTCAAAATGCTTTCATCATGATAACATATAGAATTTGGGTGATTGAATGACCATATGAAACCTATTTATTAATGTAAGGTACATATGCAGATATTGGCATGGATTTTAGAAGATTTAAATTATGAGTGTGTTCTGTTATTGAATATCAAACACACTTCTACAGATGAAGCCAATGTGCAATATGCTTAAGTAGCACTCTGCTAGTAGTTTTTTAAACTATAATAATGCTCAAAATCATAAGTATAGGCTGTTGTGAACCTAACATTATACCGTCTTATCTTAAGATGATTTTGTAAACTAAGGAAAAGGTATAGTTCCTCAATGAAAAATTGGATATGACAATTTTTTGATAGTAATATAGACAATCTGACTAGATACAACTCAGATCAAATCCTAACTAGACTCGATCAAAACATTTGACTTGATCCAAGTTACATCCAGTTCAGCAGCTCTCAGCCTAACTTTCTTGGTTTCTTTCTTTTCTGTTTTGTCTGGTTGTTTTTGGGGAGCCTTTGCCCACATAATGATAAATACATCTTCTTTTTTGTTGTATTGTTTGATCTATTATAATTGTGCAGTAAACTTATTTCCTTGGTTGTATTGAAATGGAGCCTTTTGATTAGTTTCTTGAATTCTTTTTTGCTTCATGAGACCATGTTTTTTTGTTGCATGTTCCTCTAAATTGGGCAAGTATGTGAACATTGTTACTCATTAAGGAGATAATCTAACAACCCATTTAATTTATGCACACAAAACTCAGTATCAGGATCAGAAGCTTGGTAATTTAATTTATGTACCTTTTGCAGTGCCCTCAAGACTTGGAGGAGCATGAACCTCTGTCATCAGCCAGTCATGGTGCATTGTCTGCAGTCTCTTCAGGACTGCTTGTTGACACTAATCTGGACACATCTACTCCAGATACTTACCAAGCACCTCCTGCACCCTTGCCCTATGATGTGGGTTTGGCAAGCACACAAACTTTGCGCAGAGATGTTGACTGTTGTGCCACCAAAACTGATCCTATGCAGCTAGACAATTCTGGGCCAACAGGAGAAACTAATGATAGGTTTGAAACTTCAGACTGCAAGAATAAAGCTCAGAGCGAGCATAATTCTCCTAAGACTACTGAAGATGAGATAAGTAAGCCTGTTACCTCAACTACAGATGAGGAGGACGCTTGCCCCATTTGTCTCGAAGGTAGTCCTATTTTGTTTGTGGAGAATGATTTCTTCCTGCTCTAGGGTTTTTTGATAGTGTCTCATGATATTAGAACTATAAATTTTTCTCTGTTTTTAGGAACTATTTCTCTCCCTAAATAGTAATAGTGTTTATACATCTGATATAATGACATCATGATCATACTTATTTTTTAGCAATCCTTGTTATCTTTCGAAACTTAAGAACCATTTTTCTCCATAGAATAATAATAGTGATTATCCATCTTTTGTAACTGTATAATGGTTGTACTGACTTGCTGGCAATCCTTGTTAACTGCATCATGGAAGCTACATTATTGAAAAACAAATTCATTGACAGAAGCTCATGCTGTCTCTCTTTAGTAATGTTCTTACATGACAGGAAATTATACATGGAGACTATATTATGGATTTTATGCCCTGGACACATGTCCATTTTCTTCTGAATATTTGGCCAGCATTTCTTGGATTACAAATAATTTGGAATATTGTTATGTATTTCTTTGCTGAACAGGTTGATATATAAGTTTTTCTCAATTGTAGATTATTGTGAGAACATTTGTCAGCAATTACATTTAAAACATGAAAGTTGCATGTGCTTGCTACTGTGGCTTTTCACTTAACTGAGAAGGCTTTGATGTGTTATAATTGAAGAATTTTCTGTGTCATTCTTTTCTTCACAAGAATAAATTAACATTAAGATTTTTTTTTGGATAATTAATTAAGCCACTGTGGTCAGGTTTGATCATTTTAACGTTCTCCTTGGAGACATCCAATAAGATACTTTTTGCATTGGAGTAAGTTGATTTTCACATTAAAGAGCTTAAGGATGACAAAGATTCATGTGCCTGACCCCAACTATATAGTTGGGACATTACAGTTTCTTGTTATTGTTGTCTGACTATAGCAAGTTAGTTTGGATTCTTATGTGTGACTTGTCATTAGCACGAAGGGTTAAGATCTGACTATGCTGAATTGATCCAATGAGCATTGAGTTTGTATTTTTCTTAGAATTGATAGTCTGATGAATTTTTCTCTCCCCTATTTGACAGATTATGACACAGAGAACCCTCGAATTATGACAAAGTGTGAACACCATTTTCATCTGTCTTGCATTCTTGAATGGATGGAGAGAAGTGATACTTGTGCCATCTGTAATCAAGTATGAATATGAAACAACTCATTACTGCTTAACGTTATATTTTATTTTATTCTTTTACATTCATCACAAGTAGGGTTTCATTTACTTCTCTGTAGTATTGGCAATTAGCATTTACATTTTCATATAAGACACGAATTATACGCATAATGATCTTAAAAATCTTGGATAAAAATCTCTTCTGCTATATTGTTTAAGCATCTCACAGTTGGTTCTGTTCACCCTTTCTAGAATTCAAGGAATCTAGAGTTTGCTAATCGAGAAATCACCACCAAGTGCATGTCAAATTCTTTGATATATGCTCAGGTTCTCAAAATTGACGTCGAGACACAGTAAAAGTTGGAGAAAGAATTGTAGATTCTGATTTTTCTAGTCTATTTCTTACAGTGCAGAAAATATATTTTTCTATTCTGCAGATAATGATGATCGACACCACATACAGCATGTCGTCTCCTGAAAATGGTTTTTAGTGGTCAACCGTACAGAGTTGGCTTCAGTCCAGATGAATGCAGGTTTCCCTTCTATTCTAAAAGCAACTTGAAGGTTTTGGGTGAAAGTTTGCATGTCATAGATCAAATTCTTTTGAATTGCCTATTGTGGCAAAACAACAGGAGAAAAGAAAAAAAGCAACAGATCGTAGTATCTGTTATAAATTGCTATCATGTATATCCTTTGTTGTTCTCCCATGTATTTCCTAGTTGTCACTTCAGCAGGTAAAGGTGTGTGCCTATGGGTTCCTTCTGTATTTTGTCAGTCTTCATTATCTTTCGCTTTGATTGCTTTGTCTGTTCTGTTGTATAGCTTTTAAATATGAGTAGGTGATATTTGTTTGCTGTTGTGTTGGGTTTGAATGATAGTGCTTCAGGTCATCCAACTAAAGATGCATAATCTTCCATTTCTTTCCCATATGTTTTGGGTAATGCCATATTGTGTTTCCAAATGAGACTAGTCTTCCGTTGTAAGTTTTATGCAACTCCTGAAATGGTGACTAGATTTCGACAAACTCAATCAATTTGTTCTTGTGCCTAATGCTAACAGAGGGGATTCAGGTGAGAATAGAGCGTGCAGCCGGAATGATAGAGGCTTTTCAGTGGTGATACTTCAACTACCCAAGATCGTTTTGATTGGCAGTGTATGTGTTAAACTTGTAGAGAATTTTCATTGGTGATAGTGATCAATCAAGTGGAGACTGGATTTATATTTCTGAATTCTGTTTTCTTATTCTTTTTCGATATTTGGTACTTAGAAAGTGTCCTCCAACAATGCATTGTTGATGGTCTATAGAAGTCTGCTACAAGGCAAGTCACCAGAGATTGGCATTGTTGATGATGTTTGGATTCATTTGAAGAAAATTGCAGTTGCTTTTACATACATATATATATATATATACCTACGTACGTGTCATCTTTCTTTTCTGGGTCTGTTTACTAAACATCTATTTCTAACTTCGATTACTATTATTATTAGTATCATTATCATTATTATTATTATTATTATTTTATTACGTTGCTTTCAATTCACCGTCTCCTTCCCCCCTAGTTAACAATCTCTCCTGCTTCTCCAAGGTTTGATTCGAGTCTTTCGGTGACAGCATGTCATCCCTCACCTCCCTCTCCATCTCATGCCCTATCGTCGCTCTCATTTTTCTCTCCATCTCATTCCCTATTTATTTGGATGGGGCAGAGAACCATCGAGCAAAAAAAAAACTCCATGAATTATTTATATTTTTATGATTAATTTTATTATTTTTTAAAAATAAAAAATTATTATCAAAATTAATTGATAATATCAAATTTTATGAATAAATAACAAGTTAATATTATTTTATCAAATTCTTTTGAATCAAATATATCATAATTAATTTAATCAAAATTCAATTGTGGATCAGGCATGCAGGCCCAAATATTGTTTGAATAAGACGAGAACGAATAATAGGAGGACGAGACGAGAGGTCGTCCTTTATTATTCATCCCTGTGCCATATCCGTATAATAGAAAATAACTCATCATCCCCACAGCTATAATCGACACCTTACCATTTCTTATGGTTTATTAAAGCACCACTGCTGGATGACCAAGTTTAAGAGACCGACTGGTAGCAACAGACCGCTCAACTCAGGTGCCACCCATCTATACAATAACAGCAACTTCACTTGTTAACATTGACAATATAGGAGGAGCACACACAGTTATTACAATTACAGTCATTGCAAGCATAATGACATATCACCACCACCAGATCTTGAAAGTACAATCTAACACGCTTGCTTACTTGGTCAAGAAATAAACGAGTAAGAAGAGGGCCACAAAAGATGCCACCAGGGTAGCCATTCTACGACTCGACTTCGTCTCAAAACCCTAAAATACAAAAAGAAGGCTCAATATGTTCAGCGGTCCAGAAATAAGGGGGTCACAGTCACTATGAGCTTCAAACTATTTACCATCTTGAAGCGATCCATTGTTCCAGACAGGATGCCCCTTGATGAATCCATATCATTGCCCTGATATCAGAGCAATGCTCATGTACACTGACCATGACCAAACAACCAAGGCATTGGTGGATCGGTACATGACCACAAACATGTAAACTACGTACCATACGATCAAGCATTCGATTGTGACTCTCAACCTCTTCATGTATGTCACCTGTCAACTGTAAAAAGATTGACTGATATTGCAAGTTTTGTAGTATACTTGGTGCAGGCATCAAGAGATGACGATCCAGTGAACTTGAACAACACATGCAGAGAAGAACGAAGCTCAAACCCCATAGGGGTAGGAACTCTGATATGGTGGACCAAGTGAAGGTGAAACTTTTTGTGGTGCCAAAGAGCATGAGTCGCATGAACTACGACAAATATGAAAAGGGAAAGGATGATCCCTCAGATCAGAATAAAAAACTATATTGACCATCCAAAGATGGAGCTTTTGCATCTTACAGGTTTTACAATTCTTATAATTCTTAACTGAACAGATGCCTAACTGGTATGAGACGTGAAGATATCAATTTCATGATTAGGAATATATCCAATTTGCATGATGCAACTAAATTGCTAGTTAATATTTACTCTCAAATTTTTGGCACTGTTATTACCACGAAACTCTCTTCAGCCTTGATAGGTTAAATATACATAAATCAGAGAAGAAAGACAAATAAGGAAACCATCAGACAGGAAGAGTGTGCACTCAGGCACTTATGCACAGAGACCTGTGCAAGCCATTGCACTTGTGCCCGTGTCGAAAAGGTACACACAGACTCAATTTTCACATCATGAACAGGAAAAAGAAATTCCAAGGTTCTCTAGGCTGGTTTAAAATTTTATTGGAATGCATTTCTGATATTGAGTATAGAATATAACACAAAACTTGTAAAAGATATGCTTGAGATGTCTATATTTGGTGAAGTCATCCGATAACTGATCTTTTTAATTGCAAGGCACAGTTTCTGTCACGTTTTTGTCATTCAAAGTTAATTAATTCAGGAATTTCTTTTAGTGTCTGAAGGCATGAAGAAATAACAAAATACATTTACTCTGAGGTTAGGCAATTAAAATTCTAAGAACTTCCAAAAATAAAGAGAAATTTTATGGTGCCTTGTACAGGTCATCCATTTAGCTAATTGCCATAGCACTGAAGAATGAAGATTCTCGATAATCACACCAGTTTCATTCAGGAAAAAAATTAACTCATCTAGAAAATTCTGTGGCCTGTAATCAAGTTTGCTTAAAACCATAATCTTATGTCATGGGAAACACACATTAACAAACTTAGGTTTGACAATCAAACATCTCTCCTGAACACAAAACTTGGCAATCAAATGTCGTAAACGAGTGTCACAACTCGATTGATATTCCAAGCCAACAATTTGCGCATAGTGAATCTAAGCCAAGATAAGTAAAAATGCTTAATTCCTGGTTATTAGCAACAGATCACATATATCAATCAATTGATTTTTCAGAACTACCTCGGATTTATCAATATATCTGCATTCAAATCCATGACATCTTTGTTATTTATGGTATCTCAAAGTCTTCCTTCAAAATTGTAATGTGTCTACCCATATATACTCTTCAATGGGTGAGAGACTAGACACAGCCTATGCCCAGATTACATTAGGACCATCCATTTTAACTTGGTTGTGGTAAAGAGATTAGGAAAAAAATATGATAGAGATCTCTCTCCCATGTTTCTCCCATTTTCAAACTTCTTGCATGCATGGAATGTGCAGAAAAACTTACCATTTACTCATCAAATATTATAAAAAAAGAACCAAAAAAAGTGAAAAATTGCAGTCAATTACTCATTTACACTTACTCTCTTCAGAATGTTGACTCTATCTTGCAGCCCTTCCATAGCAAGATCATTGTCATGCTCATCAATTTCATGAGATGAGTATGCGCGAACCCCACCTTCTTCAATGCCATCAAAAAGAGCAGTTCTGTTGCTGTGATAATCCCTGCAATCAGTCAAAAGTCATAATAAACACAAATAACATCATGCACAGAAGATTTTGCTACTTTTGTATCTAAATGCACCTAGTCCAATCAAACAGTAGTGCTATTGGTTCAAAACATTGCTTATTTCTTGAAAATAGAATGCAAGATCATGAACTAATCACCATATATAAAAAAAAAAGTTTCCAAATTTGTAATTCTCACCTTTGAAATGTGCAAAAGTGGTATCCTAATACTATGATTATAATGTAAGTTAAGCAAGTTGTTACACTATGAGGGTTCTAGTTGTCTCTTTTACTAAGGTTCCATGGGGGCAACAACATTGCTCTTCTCCCACAACTCCTACAAATACGTGAATATGTAAGACACGAGATTATGCTCGGATAATCTCTCTACTTCTGGCTTATTTCATAGCTTAGTCTTCTAGTCACTAGCTTTAAAAGGCTTCACACTCTTAACATGGGCACACACACGCACGCGGACACGTAAACACCCACACACACAAAAGAAGCAAAGCATAGCAAAATAAGATCTAAGTTCTAGTGATTTTACAGTAAATTATCATGCCAACCATTTCCAGAGTAAGAGAAAGATCAGAACTAACCTTCTTGAGTTCATGGGTGCACTAACTTCAGGAAAAAAATCCTCTGCCTTTCCTAAAGAATCTTTTCTGTGTCGAAATCAACAATTTCATTGTTAGGGTTTCAGCGCAGTTGCACAAAAATATTCAAAACACCTAAACGTTTGAAGAAGGCCATAAACTTCGCACGTAAAACCAAACCCAAGAAAACAATCTGAAGAGCGCGATCAAATACTGATGAACCTTTCTCGTGTGTCTCAGCAATTTGAGGAAATTAAACTCAAGAATGCAAGAAGGGCGATATTGAAGCTTCGGATCGATTAACAAGCATCGGAAACCCTAGGCATATAGATCGATTGAAAGACATATCGATCAACTGACTCATCGACATGAGATGAACAGGGAGCAAGAAAACAAGTTTACTCCGATCGCGTGGCCAAACTTGTCGTCGGGTTTTTTCGATCGGGGGAGATCGACCAAGAGGGACATCTTATTTTCTTTCCACGGTTTTAATGATGCACTTTATTTGCACGCGCACGGTTTTAATCACCGTTGATGGGGTCGAGCGAGCGTCTTGATGCTTCCGATGAGTGTCCGGTCGAACTTGAAGCGCGATGGAAGGGAGGCGCAGAACGAAGGTAATATCACCGTTCATATGGTAATTGCGGGAATCTCAAAGTCCGATGGATGTAGATTACGCGATTGGAATGCGTTCGACTAACGCCGATTATATATATATATATATATATATATATATAGCGTTCGCCATCGTCAGCGAGGGTTCTGATCGCGCTTTGGGCTCCCCGTTGCCGTCTTCCTCTCTGCGCCGAAGCGATGGGTTGTGAGAACTCCTTGGAGTCGTCTCCGGAGATGGAGAGATTCCTCTGCGAGCGGCTTCTCGATCCCAGCCAACCCATCTCGGAGCGCTTCAGGGCTCTCTTCTCCCTCCGTAATCTCCGCGGCGCTGGCCCTCGCGAGGCCCTAATTTGTGGTACGTTCCAATCATCATCCAGTTCGATCGTTTTCTTCTCCTGTTAATTCGATTTTTCATATGGACGTCGCATCCTGATGATTTTGTTGATTTGGACTTGTGACTTTTGAGCACATATTGGTATGTATTTAGATCTTTTGAATGTAGGCTTGTAGGCAGGCAGAAGACGACACAGATAACTTATTGATTAAGGGATGACAAGATTGCAAACCTGTGGTGTGTGATCTGTGGGTTAGTGCTGGATTGGAGCTGCTTAGGCAAACGGGTTTAATTTAGGAGGTCAGATTAGGTGTTGGATTATAACTGATGTTCAAGGTGGAAAAAGGTTCCTATTTTTTATATTTGTTTTATATTTTTTGCAATTACATCTCACCTTCTGAGTATCATGGAGGCAGGAATCTATATTTATCCTACTTCTGTCGATCATTGGTTATATTCAGGTTGGTAACACAAAATGAAAATGAATCTTTACCCAAGATTGGTTGATAAGATGTTAATGGTGAAATTCTTTCCCCTCTTGTAACGTATATAGTTTTGTTCAACAGGATCAATGTTTGGACAGTATGAGACATCATAACTTTAGAAGTACTTAAAGAGAGAAAAGAGATAGCTTGAAGATCTTACTAGAAAATTGTTTATATGGGTAACTACTCATTGATGGTTTATGGTGAAAGTCTTTCATGTGACCTCTGAGTACAGTAGTGTGTACTGAGTTTAATGTTGCTGGAAGAGGTCAGATTAATACTTCTTTCTTGAATATTCATTTCACGGTATTGCCTTTCATGTCTGCCAGACTTTGAAGTCTAAATTCATGTTGAAATTTATATTTCAATCATAATACTAAAGTGGGATTAATCTGACAAAGTGCATAATTCTATAAAACAATGTCACATTTTGCCTTCAGTGATATCCTTTTCAAGGATTATTTTTGGTTATTGTGTTGTATCATTAGGTCAGTAGTATATGTTGGTTTGGATTGGTACAACATGGGATTAGAAAAAATAAACAGAGCAAAAAATTGAAATGGATGGTGGAGCATATCATTTTCCTCTGTTTATCTTAGTGGCTGCATGGTACATGTTCCAAGTATTGATTTAGGAATTGCCATTCCACCAGCAAAAAGTGATCAGCTTGCCAAAAAGAATAGGAAATTTTAAGAAAGATCTACCACAGATCAACTGTTCAAAACAGGGATATCAGGGTCCTCTCATTGCAACTTTGTCAAAATTTATCTGACTTTTGACCAGAAAGCACAAATTTTGTGAAATTGAGTGATACTTGCGCTGGTTTAAGCCACGAACATTTCACGAGTTGTCTTCCCTTTCTCTTTGTCATCACAGTCGATTTTGCAAAATATGTTTTGGTTTGCATACGAAATTTTGCCACAGCAGTTCCTGAGAGTATTTCTGAATTCAGTTTGAAATTCTGGAAAATGTTGCTTAGAATTTAGTGGGATGGAATGAATTTTGGTTAACGGTTTCTGTATTTTTTTTTCCCTCTTCTTTTCAGCCACAAGGGATTCTTCAAATTTGCTTGCACATGAGGCAGCATTTGCTCTTGGTCAGATGCAGGATGTCGAAGCAATTCCTACCTTAGTGAATGTTCTCAAAGATATTTCATTACATCCAATTGTTCGTCATGAGGTCACCCCTTCTCTTGAGCATTTTATTGCATGACCAAGGTTTTTTTTGTATATTTTTAGTTGTGCTCAATTGTCACTAATACTTAGGCAGCTGAAGCTCTTGGAGCAATTGGCTTGGACAGTGTTATTCCCATTTTAGAAGACAGTTTGACAAATGACCCAGCTCCGGAGGTGCAAGAAACATGTGAATTAGCTCTTAGACGAATTAAGGAACAAAAGAGCCTCAATAGTATGGATGGAACATCCCCAATAAATGCTTCTCCCTTTCTTTCAGTTGATCCAGCTGTGCCTACTTCCCTTATTTCTTCAGTAGATCAATTGAGGTATAATATCACTAGTTTGGTACTTGAATTGTTAATTGGTTTTCACCTGGCTCAGTTGCCATTTTGTTCTTGTTTAAGGGAAGTTCTCCTAAATGAAGAAGAGGGTATGTATGAGAGATATGCTGCACTATTTGCACTAAGAAATGATGGTAGAGATGCTGCAGTTAGTGCTATCATTTCATCATTAGGTGCAAGAAGTGCTCTCTTACGGCATGAGGTATGTCAGTTGTCTGTGGACACAATTAGGCTTGTCTTATTTGTTTATGAAGATTGTGTCTTCTGTATGATGATTATTCACAATTAATGCTGAAGATGTAAGCAAGCATTTTATTTCCTGGATAAGTTATTTTTTTGTGAAATTTATTGAGTTGGATTATGTTGCTCAGTCTTGAAGTTTGAATAAGGATTTAAGTCTTCATCCACTACCAGTTTTGGTAACCGCTAAATATCAATTGGTACCATCCTATATGGTCTGGTACTGGTCCTTTGTCAAACTGGGTTGATACTGACTCACACAAATGAGACTTGACCCGTTGGTTTTGAACCACTGTTGCATTATAACAGTCTTTGTTGGGTGAGATGCTGTCACAATATCTTTATTCACATAATCTGATATGATGCAGCTAGCTATGTGCAAGAGATTTTTGTTTATACTTATAAATATATAAAAATCATTGTGCCCAAAAAAAGGATGAACAGTGTTTGTATAAATGCTTGAGTTCAGTTGGATTTTCAGTTAGCTGATCTCTGTTGCATTTTGCTTCTTTACAATAGAAGTGTTCTTACAATGTTAGTCAGTAAACAAGTATTTTGATCGGAGAAACTGAGATTCAGTAGGAATACATTTAATCATTTGACTCAATAGTTTTGTGAAATTTCTGGTGTTTAGTTTCAGGCCTGTTTTTGATACTTTTTATGACTTTCTTTCTTATCTTTCGGAATCTGTATTTTCCATTTGAGAACTCTTTTATGCACAATGTTCAACTTGTTGTCTCTGTAACAAAACCACCAAACAACATTGTTCAGCAACCATGAAATTAAAAGAAATGCAACTGTAAGGATTTCCTACTTTAAATTGTTAATGTGATATTTTGCAGCATGACATCATACTCATCTACTAAACTAATGATCTCTTTTAACTCACTATGCAGGTCGCATATGTCTTGGGTCAGCTGCAGAACAAAACAGCCACTGCTACACTTTCTGAGGTCCTAAAAAATGTCGATGAGCACCCAATGGTTAGACATGAAGCCGCAGAAGCCCTCGGCTCCATAGCAGGTATATCTGCAATCGGCAGTTGGTTTTATGTCAATTTTATGAAGTCAGTTGATTGTATAAATCTATTGTTTGGTGCACTTGTTCTCCTCAGAAGATCTTGTACCGAAATGTGTTTTGTATTGTATACTCTTTACCTAACTAGGCTGGCATCAACTACCAAGTGGTGGTGGTGTTGCAAAAGAAGTCACATCCTGGTTGAGACTCTTAGTTCCCCTATCTACTTTTGTTTGTTTTACCTCAAAGCCATAGATTCTCTCGTTAGTGATGGATTTGGACTAAGAAGCTGCTTGTTCCGTCTGTGTCATATATTTCTACAGTCCTTTGCTAGTCATTCCTCCGTCACCTTTTTTTTTGTTTATCAGTTTAAGTATCTTAATTTCCAAGTGTTCTATTTGCTTTGTTTCCATGACCTTGAATTTTGTTAATGTTGTTGTGACACTTCATTTTAACCTAACAATCTCAGTTTTTTTGTTTTTGGATTTTGATGCCTTTATTTTCTTCTCGTCTTGCTCCAGATGGTGAATGTGTGGCACTTCTGAAAGAATTTGCATCGGATCCTGAACCAATAGTTTCCCAGAGCTGTGAGGTTGCTTTGAGCATGCTGGAGTACGAAAGATCCGGCATGTCCTTCGAGGTAAGGATCCAAAGTGACCTAGAAATTGTGACCTTATCTAGGTAGGGTATCTTTACCCATGTTCTTTTTCCATGCAGTATCTGTTTTTGCAGAAGCCCTTGGTGCAATAGGCCCTGATAGAGAAAGAGGCTTCACTGCTGTATGTCTCACTATATCAGGACGCGGTGTCTGCTTACTCTATATGAAACCAACAGCCAGCCGCTAAGAAACCTACTAATGCAGAATTAGTTGCGGGAGTTGTTTGATCATTATGATAAATTATCCCATGCAACATGTTCATGTGCTTCTTTTTATATCGATTGTTAGATTTTTGCTGTTGGAACATGATTATGGCAGAACAAAAAAAAAAAAGACCATGTTATCCAACATCATTTGCATCAATATATGATGTAGCTCCATATAAACTGCAACTTGTTGTTGCATTATATTGATTGTCATCACTCTTTTTATTATATTACCCAGTCGTGATTAACTTGTTGGTTGCATACTTTTATCATAATAACAGGTGAGATATCGTTGCCAAAGCATATTCCATGCTCGCTGCAACGCGCTTTCCACCATCTATATCACTAACATTCTGCGCAAATCTCAAAAATGTGAAGTTCTACACCAATTTCAAAGCATGATGGCCCAACACCACTGGATTGTCAGATAGGATTGTCAAAAAGGTGCAGTTCTACAGCACGCGACGGAAACTAATTAAAAAGATTTGCGCCCCGTCACATAGGATTGTCAACAATTGCAGTCTCGTGTATTGAATGAATCGTTAGTTTATTTGACCCAATCACACCAAAACCACTATTCCCAACACGCAAATAACCAATAAATCTTTGGATTGAGATACCCCAAAAGAAATAGACGACCTACACTCACCGCCGAGCCATCGACACCGAGAAGTCGGTCGGAATCCTAACCTTCTCCGCCCACACCTTCGATTCCAGGTACGCCTTGGAGATCTTCCCGGCGACCCACGTCATGTCAGGCCGCGCCGCCGCCTCCGTCTCCACGCACCGCAGTGCCACCCGGATCAGCTTCTCCGCAGCCTCCACCGGGAACGAGTCCCGCAGCCGCCTGTCCACCCATCGCCTCACCCTCCCCCGCCGCTCCTCCTCCTCGTCCCCCTCCGACGCCACCCCGATCGCCTCCCGCGCCGTTTCGATGAGTGAGAACACGTCGAAGGCCTTACGCTCCTTGTCGTACCGGTACTTGAGCGGCTCCTCGCCGGAGACCATCTCTAGGAGCATCACCCCGAAGGCGAACACGTCGGACCGCCTCGACACAGCCCCGTGGGCGAGCACCTCCGGCGCCATGTACCCCGTTGTCCCCTCAATCTTTCTCTGACGCTCGTTGGATCCCTTTCTCGTAGACGACGGCGATAGGACCGGGGTGATCTCTGCGTCCTCGGCGGCAGGATCGGGATCGGGGACCTCACCGGCGAGATCCGCAGCGCCGAAGTGGCAGATCTTGGCGCGGAAGTCGGGCTCCGTGACGATGACGGCGGAGCTTTTAACCCGGTTGTGGACGCCGGCGGCGGCGGAGGAATGCTGGTGGATGTACTCGAGGCCGTGGGCAACGTCGGCAGCGACCTGGACGCGGGAAGCCCAGGTTGCGAGCGGAGTGAAGCGGGGATTTCGCGGGTTGCGGAGGCAGTCGGCGAGGCTGGCGCCGGGAACGAATTCGTAGACGAGATAGACGTGGTCATCGGCGAGGGAGGCGCCGAGGAGGCGAGCGAGGCTGCTGTGGTGGGACCTGCCGAGGGCAGCGAGACGGGCGCGGAGGGCAACCTCAGGGTGGCCGCTTCTAAGGCGGTGGCGGAGGGGACGCTGGATGACGACGGCGTCCCGGCCGCGGAGGGTGCAGCGCCAGGCGGAGGACGAGGCGCCGGGGAGGCGCTTGGCGAGGAAGTTATTAGTGGCGGCGCAGAGCTCCGGGAAGGAGTAGAGGGCGGGGGCCTCCGGGAGGGAGGAGCGGAGGGAGGCAAGGCTAAGGGCGGAGGAAGAGGAGGACGTATAGGGCTTGGAGGACAACGAGGAGCCGGAGGGGATAGAGGTAGGGGGCTGGCGGCGGAAGCGGCTACCGGGGTCGGTGCGGGTACCACTGGAGGAGGAGGAGGAGGCGGCGGCGCCGGACGAAGAGGGGGCAGTTGAGGCGGAGGAGGATTCAGATCTGTGCCGGGAAATGGGCTGTGAGGCCTTGGTGGCGGATTGGGACTTGCACATGGAGCGAGACCATGGAATTGGGCGAGGGCAGCCAGGGGGGTACAAATATGGTCGGAATTGCCACGTCGAGAATAATACTAATTATACGAAGTCCGTTATGATTGCGTTGGCGAGCGAAGGATGTGGGCCGCGGGGAGATGGGGAAGGGGTCGTGACTTGGACGTCCCGAGGCCAGACCAAACGCTCCGTTATTAGATGACCTCAGGCGCTGCGTTGGGTCCCAAAGAGAGCACTGGGAGATGAGATCACAAGTGACGTGGCCGGGGTTGTGGGTCGGAGTGTGGGAAAGCCAAGGCGCGACTTCGTTGCGTTGCTTATTGGTATCCGTAGCATACGACGTGTTGTGTTGGTGACGTGGCTCGGACACATGCCGTTGTCGTCGCAGCACGATGGGAAAGCCACCGGGTTGAATTCCCCGAGTTTATGTCACTCGCTCCAACTTAATTCATTCACTTTTTAATTACATGGCATATATCCTAAGAAAAAAAATGAAGTGCTCGTATTCAAGTTGAAATATCATTAATTATATATAATTATACGTATTTTTAGCTTTTTTTCCTCCTTTTACGGTATAGTTGTTGTATAGTAATCTTCAAAGAGATTAGTTCTAGGGCACGTTAGGAGAGAGGGTCCTTGGTGACGTGTTCGATAATAAAGGGACCCTACATGCCCCAGATATGAGTCACACTATTTTGATTCGAAGTAGTTGTAATGATGGGTTGGCTTACAAGAGGGAAAAGATAGCCAATGCACGTAACTGCGATATGAGATATTGTATTATAAAGATATGAATTAGAGGCATATATGCTCGACCTTATCTAGACACTAGTTCACTTTTCAACCTCTATATTGAATTTTTTATTTTAAAAATAAAATTAATTTATGAACCTAAGGAACTAATATTTTATTAAAATAAGTGATATAAAAAGTATATCAAATAATACTTCAGATTGGTAGAGGGTCCAGCGTCCAATTGAGGATTGGTTATTATATGGAAATATTGTTGAACTAAAAAATTGGATGTTGAGTCATATGATCAGATAATGTACCAAAAATCAAATTTTATATAGGAGGATAGGATATTATATCAAACGGTCAAATGTGATGTCAAAGTTGATATACCAAAGGATAAGGTGATATATTGAAAAATTCGACGATATGTTAAAATTTTGATTGAAGGCTAAATTATGGTTAGAATAAAAAATCACTTCCTATGACAACTAGTGCTTTTCTTGCTTAAAATTGAGACAAACTTGGATCCTTACTGGGCTAAACATATTAGCCTATTCAGTAATGGCGACGATAATATCACCTATTACAATATCTCTTGAGTCAAGGTTTTCAGCCCATTCAATCAAAGTTTTCTAAAGTCGATTGTGCTACCACTAATATCTTGAAATTATGATAATATGGTCATTTTGACTCTATTTTTGATATTCTTTAGGGTAATAAATATCTCATTTAGATTTAGTTAGTGTTGTATAAGTGATATAGAGAACATCGTAAGTCAATCGTCATCCAACATATGGCCTCTATGTGATATCAAGGGTGAAAGGAGATGATGGATGTCACCTTCCACCTATCTACTCACGTGGATAAGATTCAAGACAAATAGTTATAAGTTGTCCCTTCCCCCATCTTGTCGCCTATGTGGATAAAAGGCTAAGGGAAGTTTGTTGGAGGCGATTAGAGATTATCTCCCTGCATAATATTCTATCAAAATTCTATCTATTTATGACCAAATATAAAAGCTCATCTTTAACACAATAAAAAGAGGACTATCTTTTTTTATCACTCATGTTTATACTTATATGCTAGCCATAAGTGTCTTGCAAGTCAATCACGTGAGTGATAGCACGTGTGACATGACACACACTCTTTTTGATCATTATTATTATAGCATTTACTTATTTTATATTACTTATTTCATATATATATATATATATATATATATATATATATGTATATATATATATATGTATATATATGTATATGTATATATATATATATGTATATATATGTATATGTATATATATGTATATATATATATGTATATATATATGTATATGTATATATATGTATATGTATATATATGTATATGTATATATATGTATGTATATATATATATACATATATATATACATACATATATATACATATACATATATATATATACATATATATATATACATATACATATATACATATACATATATATATATACATATATATATTATGATGTCGATGGATTTGTGTAATAAGAATCAGATCGTGCGTGATGAGATCATGATAATGAGATCGATTCACCTTTAAACACAAACATTAAATAATTTCGGTCATAGGTTACTCGAGAAGGACGTCGAGATAATTGGATATATTGGTGCACTATATACCAATCTATATGATAGAGGCGGTTGGTCTCATAGCTGCTCATGTTGGAACACTAGGGATATAATGTAGGTGCTCATTGGAGAATGA